>NC_041681.1:506114-617973 GCF_900005765.1 Plasmodium relictum | reverse complement strand
ACATACAGATAAACTATAATAATTAATAAAGTCAAAATTTTATTATATTCAATGTTATTTCAAAATATATATTGAATAATACATAAACATTTTTTTATCTCTTAAATTTTAATAAGTTAACATTTCTTCTTTTAATTTTTAAAAACACTAAAAAAAATTAAAACATAACATAAAAAAAAATAATTTCGACCAACTAAAAAAAAAAATATTTAAAATTTTTTTTTTTTTTAAATTACAAAGAAGTATATAAATAAAAATAAACAAACAAAAAAAAATAACTTTATTTTTTTTTTTTTTTATTAACTAGCATCAGTGCATGGCTAACTTGTACGTACACAAGTAGTAAACTAACTTAGTGTACTACAAAAGGTTAATAACTAATTTTATTAACCAATACCAGAAAAATATAGAAACCATTTAATGTATTGGTTTCATAGTAGTAAATTTGCAAGACATTGTGGAGTAAACAAAACATTAAAGAAAATTCAGAAACACTTTTGGTGGCCTAATATTAGTAAAGAAATTGAAGATTATGTTTCAAAGTCTAATATGTCAAATAATGCGTAATAAAAGATTTAAACCAGATGTAAATCAAGCATTATCAAAATCTAATATATTTGATATGGTATCGTTAGATATTGTAGGTTCTAAAACTTGGAAATGTAAAGAATATTATATACAAGTAGCGATTGATCATTGTTCACGTTTTATGTTGACAAACGTAATAGATATAGCTCCTACATCTAAGGGCGCAATAAATATTATAAGAAATACATGGGTCCCTATATTTGGATGTCCTAGAAGTATTTTAACCGATCGAGGTTCAATATATATGAGTGGTTAATAAAGGTTATTATTAACCTGTTTCAGTACAAAATGCTAGGTTACTGTACGTGTATCTACAAGTACCCATGCACTGAGTAATAGAGAATATTATAATTTTTGTATTACACTAAGCTAGTTTGTGTATGTGTGTGTACAAACTAATTGTGTACTAACACTAATAAAAAAAAAAATATATAGATATTTTTTCCCTCATGGTGCTATTGGAGAAACACCTTACTTTTCGATATATGGAATATATTGCATATGCCTAGGTTTCTCAAAAATAATACCAGAAACTGCTAGAGAAATGAGAATTATTTATTTAAATGATCGATGGAAAAATGAAAATGAAGATTTAATTAAAATAAAAGAAAAACCTTTAGTTAAAAATAAAGAAATTAAAGTAGGAGATATTATATCTTATGAATTATCCGAATATGAGAGAAATCAAATGAAACATTATAGTGGAAATGAACAACATATATCACATCGATCATTCCCGCATAGAGTAACAGATATCAACAATGGAAACTTAAAAGCTATACCTATTTATTATAGAGGTAAAACAATACATATTCCTTTATTAAAGATTAAACTGTTAAATAATAAGACAAATGAAAGATCTAATACAAGTAATTAATTATTGTAAAAGAAAATTAGATAGGAGAAAAGTATTAAAAGTAAAAGATTATTTCAATATTTGTGATAGAAATAGCCTTTCACAATCAGAGGATTTGAGTAATAAGGATAGAAAAATTGATAAAGAAATACAAAAGGGGTTAGAAGTTATAAAACAAATCAAAGAGAGCAAAATATAAGTAATATCATTACTTCCCCTAAGTGATAGAGTATGGTTAATAAAAAAATTGTTATTAACCTTTTGTTAAGATACAGTAAGTTACCAGTCAAGAAAATAGAAATCAGTCATGCACCGACACTAGTTAAAAAAAAAAAAATATATGTAAAGTTATTTTTTTTCGTTTTGTTTATTTTATTGTATATGCATCTTTGTAATTAAAAAAAAATAAAATAAAATTATTTTTCTTTTTTCAGTTGATGTTTGTTAGAATTAAAAAGAGAATTAATTTTTAGTTACATGAAAAACTTGAGGAGTGAAAAAGTATAATATTTATGTTATATTCAATGTGTATATTTCAAAATAATGTTGAATGAATTAGAGTTTAATTTTTACTATTTGCTATAAATTTAGTGTGTATGTTTTTAATTAAAAGAATATACTTATTCTTTGTAAATAAAAACTTATTTTTTAATGTAAACATATATCTGTTAAGCAATACAGAATAATTTAATGTATAAATGTAAATATTATACAATATAAAAAGCTATTATATATATGATAAAATAAGTATATATATATACAAAAATTCGTATATCTAATTATACATGCTCTTTATTAATTTGTTTGTTCAATACTCTAGCAAAATCATTAAACATGCAATTAATAAATCAACTATAGAAAAAAGAAATAACAAATTACCTCTATTTTATTAATATATTTTTAATAACAAAAAGAAAAAATATATATTACTTTTTATTAGATATGCATATAAAATGAAATATTATAAATTCTTAAATGGAATAATAAAAAATAAAATTGTCTTTCAATATAAATTTTATAAGAGTGTCTTTCTTTCAATTTAATGCAAAAAAAAAAAAAAAAAAATTACTGGTAGGTTATATTTATGGAATTTTTGAAAATAAGAAAATAACAATGAAAACTAAAAACTACTAGTAATATATATAATATTTATGATATATACTAAAATGATTTCTACAAAATAAAAAGAAGTTTAAAAAAATTATTATAAAATATTAATATATACTATTATTGCAATTTCTTAATTATTTGATTCTACTTGTTACTTAGAATAATTATAAAAAATATCAACTAGTAAATTTCTTCAAAGTAAAAATTAATATTTTACTGATTATGAAATAAAATTATATCTAAAAATTACATTTTTATAACTTATTTAAAATAAATTCCCTTAAATAGATAAAAACAAAAAGATAAAAAAAAAAAAAATTTTATTTGTAGATGCATTTTAATTTATCAAAACTATAGATGCTTTATTTTTCAAATTCTTTAAAAAAATATTTTAAAAAATAATAAAAAAAAATATTTGTATATATATATTTCCATAATGAAGGATATTTAAAAAGTCATTTTAAATAAAAAAGAAATACATAAGTTTAATGTTAAGTAGCATTTATAGATAAATTTAGGATTATTATACAAATACTTAAATATCAAGAAATTTATAAAATTATATACATATATGCTTATATTATAATCTTATTTTTCTTTTTACTGTTTTAATTTACTCTGCAACTAATTGAAACATAATTATGCAGCAAACAATCTATAATGATATCACAAAAAAAAAAAAATAATAACAAAAATTGCATAAATAGAAAATGGTAAGTTTCGGAAGATTTTAGTTCAGAATGAAAATTCAATATGATAAAAATTGAAACATATAAATATAGAAATTTCCATTAGTTAAAAAAATTAAAAAAATTTGAAATAATTTCAAAAACTTGTATTTATTTAAAATTTATTCACAGCTAATAAAGCAATTCTTGAAGTAATTTGTATTTGTGAAGGAAAAGAAGAAAAGTTTCATAAAATAAGTACAAAAAATTTTGATCAAAATGACTCATTTAATAACATATAACTAAAGTAACTTTAATATAAAAAAAGGAAAATTATTAAAAATGGAAAGATTTTAAAATATACTATTCAAAAGAAAAAAAAAGAAAAGTAAAATACTTTTTATATATATCTAAAAAAGGAAAAAATATATTTAACTTACCTAAATAAGAATAATAAATATTCCTGAATATCATTAGTATCTTTTTTTTTTTTTTTTGTATGAACGTATGTATATTGTTTATGTTAAATTTATTTTCATTCATTTAAAAAAAAAGAAAGAATTTTTTTTTCACAATTTAAGATTTTACAAAATGTTCTTGTAAAATTTTATCGTTAAATCGAATTAACTTTTAAGTAATAAAAAGATTAAATTCGAAATTTAGAAACAAAAAGGATTTTGTTCCTATTAATATTTAATTTTTAAATGTCTTTTAAAATGGTGTTAGTAAATATAATTTGAATTTATTTGCTTGTTTTTATTAATTATTTTACATAACAGTTTTAACAATTATTTAAGTTTTTAATAAAAATGAAGGTGTATTTACATTAAAGTAAATAAATATTTCCATAATAATAATTACTCATTTATGTAAATTATATATGTGAAATTTATGTATTACAAACAATATACTTTTACAATTAATAAAATTAATATATATATATATATATCTACATGTTCTTTATTAATTTGTTCAATACTCCAGAAAAGTTATTGAACAATCAATTAATAAATTATAGACAAAGTGACTTTTGTTTCAAACTCTTATTATATATATGTATACATTAAAAAAAATAATTATATATATACAACAAAATGTTGAATTAATAAAAAAAAAATATATAAAAAATTGTAATATTTAAAAAAATATAATTTAAAAAAATTTATAAAGGAATTTTTTTTTGATATTTGAAATCATATTAAGAGCTAATTATAGTTTTCTCTTCTCCTTACTTTTGAGTTTTTCACTTTATTTCCTTTACCATTTTTTTTTTTTTTTATGTAGAAATATAATTCCTCTCCATTCTTATTATAAACTGTTGTGATTAAATCACCATTTTCATTCGTTTTAGAAATCTCATAAGTCTCAGATTCTCCCCATGGTTCAGGAGTATCCAATCTATACATATAAAAATGAATATGTAATAAAACAATATATATATTATTACTTATTTTATAAGAATTTCTAATAACTAAAAATAATAATTGGGATAAGTTATACCTTAGAATACGTTGATTTAATGAATTATAATATCTAAGAGAGAAAAAAAAAAAATATAATTAAAATATATACATTTTTATATAGTTTGATATATTTAATTAAAAAATATAAAATTTTTTTGTTATCATTTGAAGTGTTAAGTAACAAATTATACTAATCATAAATTTTAGGTATATATAATTTAGTTTTTGTTAAAAAATATGTATTATTTTAATTTAAATACTTATCAGAATGGATTAAAAATGAACTATCCCTGGAACTACTATGCTGAAAAAATAATATAATAATAAATATGTTATTGTCTTATATTTATGTATCAAAACGAATAATATAAAATTATGCTTGAAAAAATTATTATTATTTTATAAAAAATTAGTAATATATTTTAAAAATGTTTACATATAGTTAAATAAAAATAATAAAAACAATGATTTAACAAATAGAAAAGTTAATGTAAATAAGATAAAAAACTTGTGCATGTATATATATACATACGTATAGAGCTATCCAAGCTAAATTATAAACAAAATATTTAATTGAAAACATTTTTATAGATAAGATTACTTCTTTGAAAAAAAAAAGAAAATTTTTATTATTATATAGTATATAAAAGGATGATAATATATAGGGTCAAATTGTATATGTGACAACAATAAAATTTAATGTACTTCTGTTAAAACATTTTAATTATATGTACTTATTATACATAAAAGTATATATAAATGCTTTTTAAGTTATTTTTCTCAAGGATGCATAAATTTTTTATAGAATCAATATAGATAAAACTTGTTCAAATTTAAAATATAAAAAAAATAATAAAATTAATTTTTTTTTTTTCTTAAATTTCCATTATTAAAATTTTTTTTTTTTTTATTTATTTCTAGTTGGTTTTGTCGCCCTAGAAATGGAATAATCCAACAACGTTTCTAAAATTTTAAAACCATATAACTTTTTTAAATATTTTCAAATGTATAAGTAAAAATTTAAATAATTCTAAAATTATATATAAATATTTTATTATTTTTATCAATCTATTTCAAAAGAGAGTTATATGAGAATGAATCATAAATTGTACCGATTATTTGAAGATGACTCTATTAAATAAATATTTTTTGAAGAAAATGGATCTTTTTTTTTTACACACATTAAAGGATTGTTTTATAATTAATGTTCCAATATACTTCACTGTAATTTTTCTTTCTTTTTCAAATTGAGTAATTTTACAATATAATTAGAATTTCCTTATAAACCGGTTAACAATCCATTACACATTTGAAAAAAATATAATATAAGCATCATTAAAATAACTTTAAAATTACACATTTATATATAGCATTAAAAAGATAATAACTACTAAAAAGGGGAAATAAAAATTTATCTGGTGTAAAAAGAACAAAAAAAAAAAAAAATAAAATAAAATAATGCACTTTTAAAACGTTAAAAAAACATATTAAGGTGAGTTAATTTAAAAATGATTTCACCATACTACTAATTTGATTTTTATAATTATCTATTTTTCATTACTTTTCATTTTTTTTTTTTTTTCCCAGTTAACTTATTCATTGTTTCAAATTAATATAACATTTCTACATAAAAAAAATAAAATAAAGTAAATGAATAAAATGATTTTTTTTAGAATGAATCACTAAAGATATTTTATATTTCATAGTTTTTTAATATTTTTTCCTATTTAATAATTAATTATAAAATTTTTTTATTCTTTTTTATCATCTGTATATTTAAACAAGCAAAAATAGCTATTTTATTTTTTATGTTAAACTTAATATTTCAAAATTTATAAATAAAATATATTTTTTATATATGAAATTTTTTTTTAAAAAATATATTTTAATATACATTTGTTTTATTAACATAATAAATTATTTATAAGCTTTTTATAATTAAAAGAAATATAAGAAAATATATATATTTGCAAATATAGAGGAGTATAGTATATTTTTAATTTCTTTTTTCTATATAACTTTTAATTTTTTTAGTGAAAAGGAATTTAAGGAAGTTTATAATAAGTAACTTTAGTCTTCTTTTCTTCTCATTTGTTTGAATTATTATAAAAAATATTTATTTTAATTAAAATAAATATAGTGCAAATATTATTAAAATTTTTTCCTAAATATTCCCTTTAAATGTCTAATATGTAAATATATATTTATTTTAAAACGAAAAAAAAAAAAAAAATTATAATATTATACAAACAATTACTTAAAAACTAATTAAAAAGATGTCATATTGATGAATTAAAAAATTAATAGTTAAAATAAATAGACGTATAAGAAAAATGGAAAAATAATTAAATCAAAATATTATATTTAATATTTAGGGAGAACTAAATTAAAGAGTAATAAAAAAATAAATAAATAATAAAAATATAATAGTTTCAATATAAAAACCCATTTGTTTTATATATATATAATATATTATTTTTATTTTTTAATTATACTAATGAATAAATGAAGAAAATGAAATAAACCGTAACAAAAACAAACGCCCATTTATTTAATTATTTTTATATGAAATGATTTAAATAACTAGAAAATTCAATTTTAAATAAAATATAAATAAATTATATTTCATATATGTATAATCTTCTTTAAATTTGTTCTTTTCTTTTATGTAATCATTATTACACCAAGTATATTTAATCTATATATTTTTTTTAAAAAAAAAAAAGGAAACGTTTACTATATTTATATGAGCACTTCAAATTAAATATAATCAATATTCATAATATTATCATTTTGATTATATAAATTTTTTATCTTAAATCATATACGTTTTTTTTCTTAATTTAGTTCTAATTTTCCTTCTATATGTGTTTTTAGGAATAAATCTTTCCATAATAATAAAAATAATACTATAACTTTTAATTATATATATTATACTTTTTGAAATATTAATCTATTCTATATGTGAATTTACATAAATGAAACCTTAATGGTTCTAATTAAAATGAAGAAATTAAAAAAAAAAATTTTATATATGAAACAATTGTCAATCATATATGAATTATATGATCATATATTTTCAATATTATCCTTTAACTTCATTCTTTTAGAAATAAGTTTACATATTTTTTTGCAAAAATATTAAACATACGTTCCACCTTTTCAAAAATAAATTTATTATTCTTTAATTTTATTAACTAATAAACAATACAACATAGTATTTCAATAATAAATTCGTAAGTATTGTATATAAATTAATACAACTTTTTCTTTTTTTTTGCATTCTTAAAATATTCAAATTTTTTTAAAAATATTTTTTTTTGTAACTATTTAAATTATTAGTTTCATTTGTTCATAAATCTTTTTATTCAATACATAAACATAATATATAAAATAAAAATGAGGAAATTTCATATACT
Organism: Plasmodium relictum; assembly: GCF_900005765.1. Lineage (NCBI taxonomy): Eukaryota > Apicomplexa > Aconoidasida > Haemosporida > Plasmodiidae > Plasmodium > Plasmodium relictum. Next base: position 609,869 of record NC_041681.1, on the reverse strand, counting down.
TTTTTTTTAATAAATTAATATTAAAAACAACACAAGTTTAAAAAAAAAAAAAAAAAAAAGAATTAACTTTATATCATATTTTATAATTTCATGTTAAAAGAAGTATAAAATAATTTTACAAACCTAATATTAAAATAGTTGTAATAATAAAAATTAAAGTTACATTTTCAATTTAATTGTGCATTTTAAATTAGACAACTTGGAAAAATTTATTGAATACTAATAGTTATAAAAAAAAACAATTTTACTTAATATTACAAATTAAGATTTTAAATAAATAAATAAAACAAAAAGTATAATACACTTCATTATTATATATATATTTTTTTTTAACTAAATGGCAATGATTTTATCATCAAATTAAAAAAAAAAATTGGAATTTATACTTTAAAACTAATGAAAGAAAATATTTCTTTATATTTATTTAAAATATTTTAAGATTTTCATTTTATATATATATTCATTTATATCTATTTATATATAAATTTTTTTTTCATTCATAAATTTTTTTATAAAAAAAAACAAAAAAACTATACATTTTTTCTTTTTTATTTCATAATTTATTTTTTTAAAACTATCAAATTTCATAAAATAGGTAAAGAATAAATAAAATTATGTATATATATATTGTAAATATCTATTAAAAGTTTTTTTTTATTTTTAATATAGAATTTTATAAATTTCTCTCCATCCAAACTTTATTTAAATTCTTACACATATATACATAAATAAAGTATTTCTTTGATTTATTTATTTCCATTAAATATTAAATTTTTTATATACACATATATAAAAATAAAATAAATAAATAAAAGAATAACAAGCTAATTCAAATGTCGTAAATTGTTCAATTCTCTTAATTTATTTGTTTTATAAGTTATATGAAATGTTATATAAAATTTTTTATTATAAATGGAAATAATATTTTAACAATAATAAAAGGATTAACCATAAATCTATGAATTTACTATCAAATAATAGATTAATTCATTACTAATAATATAATTTTTAATGCATATTAATATAGGATATTATGTTAATTGTGATTATATATTTACTAGTATATATTTTGTGTGTTTTTATAATATGTATTCAAAATTACGTTATTTTTACGTGAACAATCATTTTAGCTTATTTTACTTTTTTATATTAAAAATACAAGTGAAATTTAAAATATTCTACAACTAAAAATTAATCTAAAGTAAATAATTTTAATTTAATTTTTCTTAAAAATTCATAAATAATTCATACTTTTAAAATTTTTAGGTAATTATGAAATGAAATATATATGTAAGAATTGCATCTTTTCTTTCTTTCTTTTTTATTCTACATTATTTAGCATATTATAAAATAATGAAGCATAACTTATTCATCAAAAAAAACTTTTACAAACATAAATCTATTATTAAAAAAATAAATAAATTTTAAAATAATAAAAATTATATTATGATAATATATTATAGTGAATTAAAAATCATAACATATTATATATTTTTTTATAATATTAATTGGTATGTGAGAAGATATAATGAAGAATTATTAATTAAACTTTAATTAAAAATAAGAAATTTTAATATTCTTATTACAAAAAATTGGGTATATAAAAAAGAAAAAAGCATAAAAAATGAAATTAAATATGAAAATAAAAATCCACAAAAAATATATAAAAAAGGAAATAAAAAATAAGGAAAATTGGGGAATTACAAAAAATAATCTCCTTAAAATATAATCGCACAATTATTTAGAGAAATACTATAATAATAAGGTAAAAAAAAAAATATATATATATATATAAGATATTACAAAGCTGAAAAAATAAAGTATAATTTTTTTTTTAAATAAGTATAAAAAGAGTTATATTAAAATAAAAAATAAAAATTTTTTTATTTAAAAAAGAAAAAATTTTAACTTTTTATTTGAAAATTATAAATATAAGTAATGTAGTAATTTCAAGTTTTCATTATTTAAAAATACAAAATATCAAAAATAAAATTAGAAGCGTCATTAAATTAAAAGAGAAAAAAAAAAAAGTATTATATATATTCCTTTTTTATCCATAAAAAAAAAAAGATTCGAATTTTATGTAAAATACATGTTATAATGAAAATTCGAATATAAAATTTACAAAAAATTATATGAAAATGCTCTTAATATATATCTTGAAATAAAATTTCTCATTTTCATTAATTTAAAAAAAAAATATATATACATTTACATATTTTTATAACTACAAAAAAAATATAAAAGAATTTTAATATATTGTAATACAAATAATAATATATGTATTAATCTATTTAAATCTATATATTATACTATAATTGAGTTCATATATATATACATATTCTCACATGTAAATTTTATATAAAAACCGAGTGCAATATCTTAAAAAAGGGATGTTTTAAGAAATAAAATTTTTATATAAAAGCATTTTGAATTTTGATAAATATTTTTATAATAATAAACAATTTCTAATTGCAAAAATATTTAATAGAAAAAAAATTGTTTGCGACAATATAAATACCTTACCTTTTATAAAAATGAAAAATTCATTATAAAATACATGAAATTCAACAGTAATGTATTTATTCAAAATAAAAAAATCTGTCATATATTTTAATGAAAAAGGAATTGTATAAAAAGAATAATAGTAAAGATTAAAAAATATGTAATAATTATTTGTGAATGAAAAAAACTGAGACATAAATTTATTGTTGTATATTCCTTTAAAAATAGAAATTTTACATTTCAATAAAATTTTATAAATTTGTAAATTAAAAAAGAAAAAAAGAAAACACATAATTATGAACATATCATAGGAAAAAAAAATTATAAAAAGTTCAAATTTATGTGATACAGTAGTTAAAAAAAAATAGAGCCCATAAAAAGAATTAAGTTTTATATTTCTAATAATTTTCTTAATAATAATAATGAAGTAAAATAAATATTTCAACAAAAATGCTCCATTCTGTATTGTAATTATATTTTAAGAACAAATATTATAAACTTTTTTAATTTAAATTGTTAGAAACATAAAACAATTAAGGTGAAGTTTCACATAATAAAAAAAATAGAAATGATCTAATTGTAGAAAATACTTATAAATAATTTAAAATACTCGAAACAAATTCTCATTAATATTTTAATTGTAACATAAAAATAGTTTTTTCAAAAAATATATATTATAAAATAAATGAACATTTTTCAAATATAACTATAAAAATTAAATCAGAAAAATTTAAGAATTTAATTATGAACAATTTTCAAGAGAGAAAAAGAAAAATAGGTAATCTCAATTATTATAAAAATTATATAATAATTCAGTTAACTAAAAAAAATTAAAAGATACAAAGAAATTTTAATATTAAAAAGTAAAATTGAAAATATACATAAATATATTAAAAAAGGTCCATGAAAAATGCTAAAATTTTTTTTTATTTAAATATTTTTTTTTATGCAATTATGTAACAGGCAAAAATGTAAGAATACGAAAATAGAAAAATGTTATATTTTTGACAAAAAAAAAAAAAATTCTAATGATATTTATTTTATTAAGAAATGCATAAAACCATCCTAAACTAAATATAATTTTCTTTTATGTAAAGTTATATGCACTTTCTATTTTAGTCAAATCTTATATATTTTTTGTACATCTAAAAAAAAAAAATATTATTTTAAGAAATAGTAGTTCATTAAAAAAATTAACCAAAATTAAGCTACTAACTAAATATATGAATTTTTTAATAAAATTTTTTTTCCTTAATAATGACAATGAAAATATAAAAATTCAACCAAACAAAAATAAAAGTAATAATAATATTGTTACTTATATCAAATATATTATTTAGAATTTTAGAAAAAAATTCCATTGCCATATTCAATATATTCATAAAAAAATTTATTATAATTTTAAGAATAGGTCTAAAAATAAAAAGTCATATAAAAAACTTATTGCAAATGCATTAATAAACAACTACAAGCTACAAAAAACAAATATATATTCATTTTTTTAAAAATTAATAAAATAAATTTTTGCACTAAAAGAAGTATCAATAAATTCTCAAAATTAAAAATAAAGAACAACGCAACTATTTCTGTTATATTCTAGAAGAAAAAAAATTAAATGGAATAAATTTAAATAATAAAACATAGGATTACGAGAATTGAAGAATTTACAAAAATTTTATAATACAAAAAGAATTGTTTTTAAAAAGTAATATACTTTTATATTATATAAAATGTTATTTACAAAAAATATATTTTCAAAAAATTGTTTACAGTAAATGTTATAACAAGAATGAAAATAATTAATTAAATGAAGGCAATAAAAAAAAAAATCAACAAAAAAAAAAATAAAAAGTGTAATGAATGTAAAGACGAATAAGGGGAAAACCGACAAAATGGAGATAATAATTGGAATAATGATGATGTGGATAATGAAGATGATAATGATGGTTATGAAAATGAAAATGAAAACGAATGTGATATGGAAAATAAAAAAAAATTAAAATATAACGAAGATAAACAAGATTTTAATGGAGAAAATAATTTTAAAAAAGTAAAAAAAGAAGCATATAAAAATGTTGGAAAAAATAATCCATTGAATTGTAATTTTTTATATTATGAATTTAATGAAAAAAGAGAGCACATCATTTATCACTTGTCATATAAAAAAATTAAAAATTAAGAGGATGAAAAAAAACATAAAAATAAATTCATTTACAAAAAGGGGAAGTTTGAATAATATAAGTAAAGAAAAATTAGATGATATTAGCAAAAAAGGCATATATTGTTTCTTAAAAAAAAAAAGAAAATTCTCAATATTTAATAAATTTTCCAAAATGAATATTATTCAAATAGAAAAAAATTTATATTATAAATATTTGATTAATAAAAAACATACTCAAAAAAAAAATTACACATTGAAAAGGGTTACTACAGACAATATAAGAAATCAAATTAAAAAAAAAAAGAAGATCAAGAGGAACAACAAAAACGGAAAAGAGAATGCGATACAACTGATATTTTTAATGAAGTAAAACTAATAAATGTTACAATTTTCTAATTAAAAAAAAAGTATAAATAATAAGGAATACTTTAATAAAGAAAAATTCCTAAGAACATGGGGAAACGCTAGAAAAAGAAAAGAAAAAAAGTATTTAAAAAAAAATAGAGAATTAAAAAAAATAAAAAATGTAGATTATTTAAAATTAAAAAAAATTCTTCAAAAGATAAACTATTAAAATAAAAAAAAAAAAAAAAAAAAGGAAAAAATAAAAATTTCAAAATGAGCTCTTTATAAAATCAAATAGTTTAGAAGAGAAATCTTTTGATAAAAAAAAAAACTAAAAGATTCAAGTTTCAAGGAAGAAAATATTGTATAAGAAGAATCATTAGATGATAATGATATAAATAGAATTTCTATTGAATATTCACATGGGGATCTTTATAATGCAACTAACATATTTTATGAAAATAATCTTATAGGAAAAGGTAGCTTTAGTTATATATATAAAGATATACTAAACGAAAACACCAATGCAAAAGTAAAAGTTATAAAACCAAGGAGTAATAGTTTTTTAAACGAATTAAAAGTATTATAGGCATTGAAGTATCAAAATATAATCATTCTATTAGGATATTGTAAATATAAAAATATAAACATTCTTGTTTATGAATTATTAAAAGAAAATTTAAAAACAGCTATAAATAAAAATAACTCATTAAAATAGTTTGAAAGAATATCTGTATGTTTAGAAATTTTATCTTCCCTAAATCATCTACATACCCCAAATTCGTCAGTCATTCATCGAGATATTAAAACAGAAAATATAATGCTAGACAAAAATAAATAAGCGAAATTTTCCAATTTTGTTTTATCATTATTATCAAAAAAGAAATTTAAAAGTTTATAAATTAAACAAACTTCAGGAACATTGAATTATGTAGATCCTGACTATATTTTAACATCCCTTTCTAATGAAAAAAAAGATGTATATTTATTTGGTGTTGTATTATTAGAATCATTAACTGGAAAGCTTCTAAATGTAAATAATAAAAATAAAGCAAAAGAATTTATAATTTTACATTTACATTATAATTTTTATAATTCTCTAAAACTAATAGATAAAAAAGCTGAATATCCTGCTTCTTCTTTTATTTCATTAATCATTATTTCATTTAAATACATCAAAAAAAATGTATCATTAAGGTCAAACTTTAAAAATTTAGTTTACATGCTTAAAAGATTAAATAATTATGCAAAGTATTACTTACAAAAAAAAGTTCCTTAAGCAAAATTTATCTCTAAATATCATCAATAAAGAAAATTCATATACTTATAAAAATTAAATATGTATGAAAAAAAGTTACCGAAAAAAAAAAAAAAATCATTTTATTAATTGTAAAGATAACAATAATATAAATAATAATAATAATATCAATTGTAATAATTTACAAAATAAAAATGATAGTATTAATAATTTAAATAATATAATAATAATAATAGTATTAACATAAATTATAATAATAACAACCTAAATAAAAATACAAATAATAATGATAATGATAGAAGTAATAAAATGCATTATTTAAATGCCAATACAAAAAATAACAATAATAATTTTGTTTACATATTAATAAAAGATATAATAATAATAATAATAATAATAATAAATCTTTTAATTTTAATAAAAACAATTTATCTAAAAACATATTTATGTATAATAAAATTAATTTAAATAAAAATAATAAAAACCACTTTAAAAATAGTGAGCATACACAAATTAAGGATATCTATGGCAATAAAAATATTATTTCAAATCTTTACCTCAGAACACAGATAGAAAAAAAATTTTAATTTTAATAAAATTAAAAATAATAAAAATTATTATATAAATAATAGTAATCAATAAAAAAAATTATAAAAATTACCATAATGAAACCATAAATAACAATTTAAAAAATCATGCTTTTAGTTGTAAAAAGAAAAAATTTCTTTGGATATAACAAAATATAAAAATGAAAACAGTGTAACAATAAAATTATTTACAATATAAAAAATTTTAATTATAATTATGTGTTTTTAAATAAATCTAAATTAATAGATTTAAAAAATGTAAATAATTTTTATTATAATAAAAATATTTAAATATACAAAAAATTAAGAAAAAAAAGAAGTCTAACATATTAGGAAAAAACAATCACAATCAGAAATCACTTGTACTGGATCCATTTAAAAAAAACTAAAAATAAGAAATATATGAATTTAAAATATATTTTATTTCAGGAAAAAATATATATTTCAAATTAATGATATGTTTTATATTAAATTATTAAAATTTAACAAAACTAAATTTTATTTTAATTATATGTTTAACAGCACGTACATATACCTAAACCAATTTTATAACTCAAAATAAATAAAAATAAATGAAGAGGAAATACTGAGAAATAAGAAAAATAAAAACCTAAGTGAAATATTCTTAATTAAGAATAGTAAGAATATTCTAAAAAGAAAAAAGCATATTTTTTAAAATAAGAAAAAATTTTAAATTTTATTATTAAAAAAAATTCTATACAAAATTTACATAATGTACGCAATAAATAGTAAAAAAATAATTCTAAACAATAAATTAAATCAAAACAATTAAGAAACGAATTATGATAAAATTAATAATTTTTCAAAATTAGTAAATAGTTACAATAAAAAAAATAATTATATTAAAATAGACGATAAAAATTTTATTTTTAACAAATTTATTAATAATATTGTTTGTGTTTCTTCAAGTAATGTAAAAAAAAAAAGATATATGAAAAAATTTAAATAAGGAAAATATTATTAAAAATACAAAAATAGTTTACATTGGAATGAGTGTTAATAAAATAAAGAAACATATAGTTATAAAGAGTTAATTATTCAAAATATCAAAAAAAAACTAGAAGTGAATAACAATGAAAAATAATTCATTTAATCATCGTATTGCCAAAAACAATATTAAAAATAATGCATATATATATCTAATGACTATTTTTTAAATTAAAAAAAGGAAAAAAAACTACAACAAGTAATAATCTAATAAAAATATTAAATATATAAAACATATAAATATAGTCTCAATGATCTAGTTCAAGGAATAAAGCATAAATATAATAAAAAATTCTACAAATATGAGTGAAATAAAGAATGGTAATCTTTATAAAATTCCTAATCATTTGGATAAGCATTCTAACAAAAATAAAATTTTGCCATTAGAAGGTAAATCAAATTAAAAAAATAATATTCTTGATAAAGCTTATAAAATTATGCTTAAAGTACCCAATATTAATACTATTAGCATCTCTAAAAATATTGAAAAAAAATTAAATAAGAAAAAATTAAAAAAAGAAAATATTCACAATTTCGAAGAAAGAAAGCAAGAATATAAGTTTAAATTATTCATTTAATCAAAATTCATTGAAAAAATCTGAAGAGAATAAGAACTATTATATTAAAAAAAAAAAATTATGAAAATTATAATGATAACAAAAATTACATTATATTTAAATATACAAAAAGATAAATTGTATTTTATAAAAAATTACTGATATATAGATGTTACCAAGTTTAATATTTCAAATATAATAGTTAATAAAAAAAAATGAAATAAAAAATGTTAAGTTTAATAAATTTGAAAGAAATCGAAAAGTTAATGAAAATATTCAGTTAAATAAAAAAACGATTTTTAAAATTTAATCTTAGAATAAAAGCCAACAATAAATAAATAAATATATGTAATAATCATGAATAGACATATATATATAAATTAAATACAAGAAGTAATAAAAAGGAAGCAAAAAGTGAATGTGCAAAAGTTCAGAAAAGCAGATATAAAAATAACTATAAACTTATAAACTATTTATCTTTTTCAAAAGACTCAGATAATATAAAAAAATATAAACCAATTCCTAAAAAAATTAAGAAACTTCGTTTGGTTAAATATTCAAAGAAATCAGAAATTTTTAAATTAGAAGAACATAATTTACAAATATATAACAAATTTTTAACTATTAGTGATTAATAAGTTTCTAAGACTTAAAATATTTATTTTCATATTGTATAATTTGTTCATTTTTTTAAGTATGAAATAGACTACTTTTGAGCTTTTTATTTTTTCTTTTCTATAATTTTTTTTTTTTTTCTTCATTTTTATATATTAATACAAAATAAAATGTTTAAATATCAAAAATATTGTTAATTTTTATCTTGTATTTGGAAAAAAAAAATTTTAATATTTTATATACATATACTACTTATATATAATTTTATAATTTAATCCGTTCTTTATATATATATATATATATATATATATATATATATATATATATCTAGATCTTATTCCTATACTCTGTTTTATGAAAATGAAAATGAAAATAAAAAAAAAATGCTTTTTAGATATATAGATATAGAATTTTTATCAATGGATTAAGTCTATAAATTTAATATATATATATTTTTAAAATAGAACTACTATATTTTTTTTTTAGCTTTTTGGGACATAAAATTTTTAGAAGAATTTATAAATAGAAAAATTATATATATATGCACATTTATTTTAAATATATTTTTATAATATTTTATTTTTAACTCATTAAGTTAACATGCCAATTATATCGTAAATTATTCTTTTTTTTGTTAAAGATAATAAGTCCTTTAATAAAATTTTTATTTATTTTGTAAAAAATTTAGATATTATGTAAAATGGCAGGTTTTTCACAATTTTATCAAGCATTCTTTGTTATATGAATTTAATATTTTTTCTATATTTACAAAAATATGTATTATTTAAACTTTTATCAATTTTTTTCATTTAACTTCATAAAATTTTATCATTATATAAAGAAAAAGCATATTCATCATTTATTTAGTCATAATAAATTCTTGAATAAATTTTTTTTTTTTAAATTTTTACTCAAAAAAAAAAAAAAAAAATAATGTACTATTAATTCCAAATATACTACAATTATTATCAGAATAAATTATAAGTGTTTTCTAATATAGTTATTCGAACTTTAATTATTTTAATAGATTTAGAGAAAAAACAAAAAAATATATTTTAAAAATAAAGCTACACATTAAGATAGGTAAAAAACACGATAACTAATATAAAAAAATAAAAAAAATATAACTACATAAAATATAATAAAAAAATCAAAAAAAAAAAAAAAAAAAAAAAATTCTTGATTCAATTTGAAAAATATTATATATAAAACCTATATTTTTATTTTACAGAAATCTTCAATTTTTTTTTTTTTTCTTCCTTCAAGTTAATACTACTTAATTTTTATGTATAACATAAAAATATTTACAATCACTTACTGACATGTTATAGCCCTACAAGAACCATCTACACAATTTACTATAGCCTTACAAATATCTGATATAAAATTAGACAAAGTATTAAAACAAGAAACAACAGGATTTGCCATTTTTAATAAAAATTTTAATTTTAATGAAAAAAGAAAAAAAAAAATTTAATAGTGTTATAAATTTTAAAATTCTTATGTAATTTTTATTATCAATATATAAAAACAGTGAACTTTTTTATAAAGATTTACTCATGAAAATAACTTTATGTTTTAAATTTTTTATTTTTTTTAAAAAAAAAAATTTTTAAAAGTTGAAATTTTTAAAGTGTTATATGTGTATTTTTAAGATTGAAAAAAAGAAAAAAATTAAAAAGCTGTCTGAAAATTACAGCTGTATAAGAAAAAAATATATAATGCATTAAAATATATATATTATAAAATAGTACAGTAAAGTATTTAAAATATAAATATTTATATAACAGAATGTCATATAATTTAATAAAAAAAAAAAAAATTATAATTAATAAAATTGCAAAAAAAAATATATAGGAATTAAACAAAACAAAAAAAAAAGTACATTTTAATAGAGTTTAAAATAAGAAATAGCATAAAAAAAAAAATACTAAAAAATATTATAATTTAAACAAAAAATATTATTAATTAAAAAGTTTTAAAATACTTTATAAATTGTTTTATTACATAATTTCAATCTGGGAAATTAGAACAAGTATTCAAATGTTCTGATTATTAAATAAATTAATTTAATCATTATAAAAACACTTTTTTTTATTGTTATAAAAATATTTTTAATAAAAAATTAAAAAACTATCTTAAATGGAATTAAAACAAAAAAATATAGAAAAAATAAGATGAAAAAAAAAAAAAAAAAAACATTATCAAAGAAAATTTTTTTAAAAATTTATTATATATCGTAATGGTTTTTTTCCAATAATGCTACTGTTCTTTTCATAACATTACATGAAACCAAAACAAAAAAAAAAAAATTAAACAAATCTATATATTATAATGTAGATGAAAAAATTACAAAAGGAAAAATTGATACTGTTTGAATAAATAAGATAGTTAAAAAAATTTTATAAGCGTTAACTATATATAATGTAATACTGTATATTGTTCAAACATTTTACAAAATATTTACATATATTAAAAATTATGTTCTGTTTTCGTAAATTTTTGTAACTTTTATATGTATTTTAAAATTTTATTATTACTATTATTATCATTATTATTTTTTTATTAGTATTTTCTTTTTTTTATTTTTATTTTATTTATTAATTTTTTTTTTTTTTTTTTCTCATTTATCATTATAAAATTAAAAAAAAAATAATAATAAAAAGAACATTGTTTTAACTTCTATTATATTTTATTTTAAAATAATTAAAATAATTATAAAACATTTCAAATTTCAAATTAATTGAGATAAACTTTTTTTTATATCCTTTTAAAATGAAATTTTTTTTAATAATTTAAAAGTAAATTTAATTAAAAAGTATAATCAAAAATATTAATAAAAGGGATAATAAGAAATGCAAATAATAACTTCTGATAAAATAGGTTTACTACAATATGTACAATGTAAAACTAAAAGTTCTATTTGTGAACAAAAAAACGAAGCTGACTTAAAAAGAAAAATCAATTACATGACATGGTCTGGGGGATATGGGTAACTAATTTGTACATAATAAAACTAAAAATAAATTAATTTTTTTATAAATTAATAAGAATATAAATTATGTAAATTTATAATTCATAATATGAACTATTTTTTTTTTTTTTTCCCCTACATTATTTTAATATTTTAACAATTTTTTTTTTTTTTTAAGAGGCTATGAAGAATCAGAAATAACATTATGTAGAGCTAATGGTTTAGTTGAAAGTTTTGAATTTTATGAAAACGAAGAGAATCCTCATATTAGTGATACATCTTTACTATCATTTATAACATGTAATAATTGTATATATACGAAGATGCTAAACCATCATCATAATTTAATATACGATGATTTATTTAATAAAAACAAAAAAATGTACACAAATTACTTAAATTTTATGCCTATATATGATAATGAAAAAATAAATGGAATATATGAAGATTATATGATAAATGACAGATTATTAGTTACTGTTAGTAATTCCGGCCATGTTCAAGTTTTAAATTGGAAATATGATGATAGCTTAAAATATCATTTAGATAAAACAGAAGAGACGAAAAATAAAAAGGATAAAAAAAAAAAAATGGAAATTTATTTTAAGAATTATAAGAAAGATGTACTGGACAATATTCATTTTAAAATAATAGAAGATAAAGATAATAATAACAAAACATTAATGAGAGAAAATGAATATAAAGATGTTATTATGAAAGATATATGTAAAGAATATCATTATAACAACATGATATCAAAAAAAAGCATATTACAATCATATATTTTAAGTAAACCAATTGATGCTGCATGTGTAAACGAATTACTAACTAATCGATTAGCTATAGGAGGATATAAAAACTGCTTAAAAGTTTTTGATTTATTTACAGGTACATATTTATGGAAATCAAAAGGATTAGGAATGAGTTTATTAAATTTAAATTGTGAAACTCTTATAAAATCAATTACTTTTTTGAATGATATAAATGTTAATGTACTATGTGCTGGGACTTATAATCACAAACTTATACTATATGACATGAGATGTCAAAATAAACCCGTGTATATTTATGATCATTTTAAAAGTAAAAATGTTAGTAAAGATAAATATAATTATTTTAATGATAATTATTATGAAAGTGATCTAGTTTTTACAAATATATGCAGCAACTCATATATATTTAATGAACAGTATAAAGATATTGATAGAGATACCCATAATAAAATAAAAAACAGTGAAGAAAAGGAATATATAAAAGAAAAAAAAGAAAAAAGTGAGCATATAAAAGAAGAAGAAAATAATATAGATAATTCAAAAAATATTTCAGATTTAAAAGAAGATATATACTTAAAATTTAACACACATGAATTAGTATTAAAAAACTTTAAAATTTTAAAAACGTTACAGAAAAAAAAAAATATAGAAAAAGAAAAAAAAAAAATTTTTGAAATAAAAAAAGAGAAGTTAGAAAAAAAGAATGTGAAAAAAATAATAAAAGAGGAAAATAACGTTAATTCTATTTTAAAAGTAAAAAAAAATGGAATAAACAAAAAAAAAAAAAAAAAAGAAGATATAAACTATAATAAAAAAGTTAAAAATAACGATATTATTCCTACTAGAAAAGAAGAAAACATAAAGAATTATTTCATAAAAAATTTTTCTAATAAGGACAGCCAAATTATTTTTGTCTCAGATAATTATGGTAATGTTTATGAATTTGAAATAGCAACAGGAAATAGACTACTGAATTATATATATATTAAAAAATGTGCAGATACAAATATAAGATATAAAAAAAAAAGTAATAATTATTTAATGAAAAATAAAGAAAAATTATATGCTTTTTACAAAGATTATCAACAAAATAATAAAACTCACATGAGAAATGATTTACCTCCTATGTGGGCAAAAAACAATTTTGATCAATTTATAATTACACTTGTGAAAAAATTCAAAATTCATAATGGTGCTATATCATCTTTAAGTTTACATAAAAAAGGAAACTTTTTGTGTTCAGCAAGTTATGAGAGATTTATAAGCATATTAAATATAAAAAGCAAAACAATTATTAAGCGAGTACATGTAGGACATATATTAACAGGCTGTTTATTTCATTCTCAATTTTTTAATGATAACGAAGATCAAACAGAACATATAGATGAAAATGAATGTGAAAGTTGGGAAGATTCTTCAATTTCTTCTTATAGTTATTTGAATGGAATTGAGAAAAAAAATGAATTAAATGATAACGAATTGTTTGATGGAGAATTATATGATGAACATGAAGAAAGTAATAATTCTGATAATTATGACTAATAATTTAATGGAGATTATTAATAAAGTTTCAATCAATGAAAGTTTTCATTTTAAGCATTATTTTGAAGAAATACATTTATTTTATTTTATTTTATTTATTTTTATTATTTTCCTATTTTTAAAATTATTAAATCTTTTTATATTTAAAACTTTTTTAAACAAAAATTTTCTTTTTATATATTATATATTTCATATTAATAATTACTATTTTATTAATTAATATTGAATAATATATTTTTATTAAAATTATAAATTTTGAAACTTTAATAATTTGTTGTTTTTGTATTTTCAATTTAAAATTTGATATATATATATATATATTTGTTTTATGTTTTTCTTTTTTTCAATATTTAAAAAAAAAGAAAAAAATTCTTTATGAATGCTGTATCCTTTTCCTTAATTTAATGTATATGAAAACTTTATACAGGTTTAATCTAGAAAAAAAAAAAAAGTATAAATATATAGGTAATAATAAAATTAATATTTAATAAGAGAAAAATATAAATTTTCTACTAAGAAAAATATCTATGCAAAATGAATATATTTAAACAAATGCGATATAAACAAAAAATATTATATGTTTAATAAATTAATTACTCTGAAATGTAGGCATATCAAAGAAAACAAAAAGCATTTTAAATCTTGAACTAAGTAGTAAAAAACTCTTAGTCCATCTGGATCACTACATTGTCTTACATCAGAAAGTGAACCAATTTTCGATGTAGTAAAATAATATTCATTTCCATCTAAATATATTTCTAATTCTTGTTTTCCAATTTTGTCAGGTACTGGCCATAACTTATCACTCTCTTTACAAATCTCAGATTCTTTTATTATACGCTTTAGTTCATTTAATACCGATTTACTTACATATGCTAAAAAAAAAAAATGGAATCAAATTATAACACATATATATATATATATATATATATATATTTAACCTTCTTTTCTAATAATTTTATCATTTTTATAATTTGAATTATTAGCATATCTTAATCTTCCCTTTGAATTAAATTCAAATTCAAGAAATTCATGACCAAATTTTCCTTCATGCCCAACACTAAGAATATAAAAAAGGAAAAAATATAAAAAAAAAAAAAAATAATAAACAAAAAATATGATCAAGCTGAATATTATAAAATATAATAAAAAAGAATGTATCATTAAAAACAGAAATAAAATAAAATAAAATAAAAAGATAAAAAAAAATTTATCTATTTATTATTATTATTTTTTTTTTTTTTACTAATATCTAAAAGAAAATCGATCTTTTTTAGACATTTTTATTAATATTGTATTAACTACATTTAAAAAATGTTAAGGTTATTATTTTATATTAAACTATTTTTTTTTTATATTTATTTTAATTATTTAATTACTTATTTATATTATTTTTATTTTTAATTTCAATTTTAATTTTAATTTTAATTTTAAATTCAATTTAATTTTTAGTTTATTTTATTTTTTTTTCATATATTTTTCTTCAAATTTTAAAAATTATTAATTTTTCAATAAAAACAAAAAACGTAGTGCTACACAAACAACGCTATAAAAAGTTTTAAATAAAAAAATATAAAACACAATTTTAAAGTTAAAATTTTAAAAATGTATGATTAATTTCATATGAAATGAATATATTTAAAAATGGGAGTTAAATAATAAAATATTAAAAAATCTCAAATATATTTAAAAATAATGTTTAATAAATTCTGCATTGGGAAAAAAGTTTTTATTTTCATATTTCGAAATATTATCAATAGTGTTATTTAATTTTTTATTTAACTTTTTTATCTTCTTTTTTGTTATCTCAAATATTTCTTCTCCTTTAAACGAAGTCATAACCTTTTCCACTTCTTCTTTAATACAATATGAACATAAAATTGTATTTATTAAAAACTAAAAAAAAAATATATATAAATTAAAATAACACAAAATTAATCATGTATTTAATGAAATTTCTATAGGAATAAAATGAAAAATTAAATTTTATATATGAAATGATAATATTTTAAAATTAAAATAACATATAAAATTATTTGAAATATATAATTTAAAAAAAAATGCATATATATATAATAAAGAAATAAAATGTATATTTAACTATATACAAAAAAAAAAATAGAATATTCAAATAAAATATAAACTACAAAAATATCACAAAATATAAATTAAAAAAATATCATAAAATATAAAATTATAAAATTACAAAAAAAAAAAAAAACACAAAGTAGCAAAAAGTAATGAATACATATTAAAAATAAAGTTATAATATTAATTGTATCTATTATATTTTTTTATTTTGTCCTTACTGATATAGAATAATAATTTGAAAAAGAAAAAGAACACTTTGTAAAATACAAAATTTTTTTAATTAAAAAAGATATAAAATAATAAAAATATAAAAAAAAATTTAAATGATAAAAATATTCATTTGGTAAATTTTTTAAATTATTTGAAAATGTCACATATAATATATTTTTATTAGTTGCCACTTTAAAAATAGAAATGCAAAATAATTTGATTATTGTTCTAACAGGTAAATCAATTAATTTTTTAAAGCTAACAAAGTTTATATTATTTTCAAAATTATCCAGCATTTCTTGAACGTGTTCATGTGTTCTTAAATTATAACTTTCATTAACACAATTTAAATTTTCAAATTCTTTATTAATTAATGAAAAATAAAAAAATTCTTTTTCTAATAATAAATTAAAAAATTTTCTAGAAAAAAAGTACGGCAGAATATGTTCTAAATTATTCATTTTACTATTTTTTTTTATATTAATAAACTTATTTAAAGATTTTTTCAAAAATGAGATGAAAAAAGAAGTATCAATTTTATCATGAAAAGTGTCACTATAAAAATTATATCCTTTTTCCACTTTTTCTTCTTTTACAAATACATTTGTGTGCACTTCTAAATTGTTTTTTTCTATTTCTTCTTTATTATTTTTATATACTGAAACTTCATTAAATTCCCCCTTTATCATTTTTTTTTTATTTGTTATAAAATTTACGAAATTTTTATTACCTATTTTTCTCTTTAGACTTTTCTTACATTTATTATCTTTTAGTTTACCTTCAGAAATATTATCATTTTTGAAAAAAAGAGAATGAAATAAATAAAAAGAAGTAAAATAAAATAATAAAATAATTTTAATTATTATAAATAAGTTATTGCATGAATCACTACTTAATTTTATTTCCTTAAAAACTCTAATTAAATAATTAATTAAGATATAACTACTATTCACACTTTTATTATTTTTTAAAATAAACACTTTTATATTTGAAATAATATAAGAAATTTTTTTTATAATTAAAATGATACTACTATATTTTATTTCATTCCAATTATACACACTATTATTATAATTATTCTTTAACGATTTCAAATTAATTAATGAATGTATATAATTTTTGTAAATAAAATATGTTTCCTGTATATTTAAGTTTAAAAAAAAATATAAAAAATCATCTTTATATATGTACTCATTATTTATAATGAATCTATATTTTTTCTTATATATTTCAATATAATTATTATTAATATAATTATTACTATTATTACTACTATTATTAATATTATTATTATTAATTTTATTAATTTCATCCTTTATTATATAAGAACCAGTTTTTTTTACAGAGAATACTTTGTAAAGAATAGCCATTGCTTCTTTTTCTAATAAATTATTTCTTGAATTAGGAAAGCTCGACTTTATAATTAGGTAATAAATATATAGTAAAAGTTTAGAATTATTGTGCTCATATAAAAAATATAAATTTTTAATTATTTCAAATGACAATATATTCAAATTATTTTTGTTCAAAAAAAAATGAATCAAATTTGTTTTTACATTATTTATTGTTCTGCATAAATCATTTCTAATATCTAATCTTAAAAAATGATGTAATTTATTTTTGCTTTCTTCATTTCTAAAATTAGTATAAATTTTTTTAATTTTGCTATTACTATTTAAATAACAAAAGAAGAACAAGAAATTATTCACAAAAAAATCTTCGTTGTAATTATATAAAAAAAATAATATATTATTAATTAAATTATCAAATGTATTATTCGTAATTATATTAATAGATTCCTCATTTTGTAAAAAATAAATGATATCCATTATATTTTTTTCTTCTTCATTAAAAGATTTATAAAAATTACTGAAAAAATTATTATTTATAAAGATACTACAATCTATAAGAAATAAAAAGACAAAAGGAATAGTTAAGTACTGAAATGATAGTAATATATTCATATTATTTTCATTAGTTTCATTAATTTTTTTTGTTAAAAGCATTTGCTCAATAAAAATTTTAGTAGTAATACCATTTTGTTTATTATTATTTTGTACAAGTATAATTATGTAATAACAAAAATATATTATTTCCTCAATACTCTTTTCAGAAAAATTCTTCAAATAACTTAAAATAATATTATTAATCATTTTTACTTCATCATTTAAACAAATTTTTAAATTATTTTCAAGTAAATCTATTATAGTTTGTACAGAATTACCTTTTTCATCAATTTCTAAATTTTGTAAATTCTTAGTTCCAAATGAGGTATTAAAATTTAAAAAATTTTTTTTATTTTTTTTATTTATATATATTTGATAAAAATATATTAATATATTAAAGTATTTTTTTGAATATTTTATATAATTCTTATTTTTACCATTACTTTTTCCATTATCATTATCATGATTACTATTACATTTTATTTCATTATATACAGTATTACTATTTACACAATTTAACTTGTATGATTCATTATATTCATTTGTCTCATTGTTACTTTTTTCTTTTTCATTTTTCTGAAATTTTATCATAAAAAATTCAAATTTTATAAGAGTATAGTAATAAATTGAAAAACAGTATCTTAATAAAAGTAAATGATTCATGTATAATTTTTTTTTTACAATTTCAAAAAATTTTATTTCTTTTAAGCCTAACAGTATAACTAAGACAATAAAGTAATAAATCAAATTCAAAAGTTTCCAATTTTTTAAATTTAACAAATTTTCATTAATTAACGTTATTGATCTTTTTATAAATTTATTAATCAAAAAAATCATTTCCTTTTTTAAAAATATTTTTTTCCTTATTACAAAAACTATTATTTTTATTATTTTTTTATATAAATGCACAAAATCAACGTTAACTGAATTATAAATTGATTCTTCCATAAAATTATATAAGCATTTGAATAGTTTTGTGTAAATATCTATTTTAGTAGAATTTTCAACAGCAATTTTAATATCTTTTTTAATTAAAAAATTATCATTATAATTATTTAGCATATTTTTATGAATTATTTTTTGATAATCATCACTACAATCAGAACCTTCTTCATTATTCTTAAAATTTTCTTCTGTATCTTCAATAGTTTTATAATTATTAAGATCCCCCTTCTCACTTGTAATTTTCTTATTTATATGTTTATTCTTCTTAAAATTGTTTTTTACTCTATTTTCATTAACATATATAGTTTTCTCTTTCTTTCCATTAATTGAAATATCCCCTTTATACTTTATTTTATACTTGAATAACAAAAAAATATATTTTAAACTTTGTATTTGATACTCAAAAGAAAGCGATATGAAACATTCTAAAACATTATTTAAAAATTCATAAAAGAAGTTATTACAATATCCAATTTTTTCAAAAAAAAAGCGATAGCATAATTCCAAATTTGAAACTTTTAAAGAAGATTTTTCTATTTTTAATGAATGAAATAAAGAAGTTTTAATTTTCCCATAAAATGCTTCATAATTAACATTATTTAATAAATGATAAAATATTTTAGAAGAATAATTTCTTATATTTGTATCTTCATCTATTATTCCTATTCCATATATTTCTATAATTTTTTCTATATGATTATGAATTATATTTTTATTTTTTTTTATTGCTTTAATTAATTTTCCATAATTCAATTGGCGTATTTTATTTGAAGCATGATCTGTTTTCATAAATATAGAAAGATCAAATTCATTGTTTTCCTTTTCAATTTTTTTATTTTTTATTTTTGTTTTTTTAATACATTTCTGGTAATCTATTTTAGTGTCCTTTGATTTTTCTTTCTTTTTTTTATCACTTTTTAATTTCAAGATAACCATTTCGTATCATTTTTTTTAATGTATATACAAATTAAATTATATATATACTAATTTTTTTTTTTTCTATTTTTAAATATCTTCTTTCTTCTTCTTTTAAATATATATTTCTATTCTTATAAGTTTAAAATAATTTTTTGATGTTGCAATCTTATCTTTATTGAATATCTATTTTCAATAAATTTCTTTGTATAATTTAATTAAAAATAAAAAAAAAAAATAAACAAATAAAATAACAAATTCCAAAATTTTAATTAAAAATATATTTTATATTTCATTATATGTATTTTCTCTATTATATATATATATATATATATTTTTTTTTTTTTTGGGGATTATATTTTTAGTTGCCACTAAGAAATATATCAAAATTTTTGTTATTCGACAATATTGTCATATAAAAAATAGTAAAAAAAAGTGAAAATTTTTTTTAATTCAATTGATAAATATTTATAAAAACATTAATAAAAAAAATAAATTTATATATATAATATAAAATTGAACGAATTAATACAAAGTATTAATTTTAATATTTTTGTTGTAAAAATGAGTAAAAAAAAAAAAAAATATACATTTAATGTATATAAATTTAAATTAACACATTTAAAAAAAAATGTATTATAATTTTAATAACCAAAAATTTTAAATTGATAATTTCTTTTAAATGTATTATGTATATATATATATATATAATAAAGATATTTATATATTTTTAATCATTTCATTTTACAATTTTTGTTAAAATAAATTCATTTTGTTCTTATTATGTTTATTTTGATGTATACAATTGAAAATAATGAATAAAAAAAAAAAATAATAAAGAACAGTGAAGAAAAAATGAGAAGAAAAAATAATTTAGTTTTTTTAATAAAATTTATTTTTCTTTTTTATATTAAAATTTTTTACTTCTTATTTTTAAGTATTTTCTCTTTTTATTTTTAATTTTTATTCTTTGATTTTTTAATGATATCTCTTATTTATTTTTATTTATTTATTTTATTTTTTTATATATTTTTAGCATTTATACAATTTAATAAATGGGGATTTCAAATTTGTTACAGTTTTTAAAACCGATTATAAAAAGTTCACACATCAGTAAATACAAAAATGAAGTTATTGGGGTGGATATAATGTGTTGGATACATAGAGGATTAATCAGTTGTGCCTATGATATAATTACAGAAAACTTTAACAATAGTTACTTAAATTTCATTGAAAAAATGTTAGACATAATAAACTACTATGAAATAAAAGTAATATTTGTTTTTGATGGTGATGAATTACCTGAAAAAAAAGAAGAAAACTTAATACGGAAAAATAGAAGAGAAAAAGCAAAAAAAGAAGCACAAGAAATAATTAAAAAAGTCAAAAATCCAAGAAATAATGAAATGGTAATCAAAAAATGTATTCAAGCATTAAGTGTAACAAAAGAAATTATTGATAGCGTAATCAATTTTTGTAAACAAAAAAATATAGAATATATCATTTCACCCTATGAAGCCGATGCACAACTATCTTACCTTTGTAGAATGGGATATATTTCATGTGTTATTAGTGAAGATAGTGATTTGTTAGTATATGGGTGTCCACGAGTTTTGTATAAGTTGAAAAATAACGGTGATTGTAATGAAATAAGTTTGCTACCTATTAATGATTTAATTGATATAAATATCATTAATAAAATAAAAAATCCGTTTTCTAATTCATTTAATGAATTTTATATTACCCCTATTAAAGAATTAGAAAAAAATAATAAAAAAAAAGGTAGTGAAAAAATAAAAAATGAAGGAAAAAATTATGATAAAATAATAAAAGAGTACATAGAAAATTTCTATTGGCCTGAAGAATTAGATAAACTCAAACATTTTAATATAGATATGTTTTTAGCTATGTGTATACTGAGCGGATGTGATTATACTAATGATTTTCATGTAAATGGGATGGGTATTAAAACAGCATATAGTTTGGTTTATCAATATAAAAATATTAAAAATATTTTTCTACATTTAACTTCTCATGAAAAATGGAAATATAAAATCCCACAAAATTTAAATACATTAGAAAAATTAATGAATAAATATCATGAGATTAAAAATGCTTTTTTACAGCATGAAGTTTATGATTTGCTTCTCTGTCAAAATATTACAATAAATAAATCATTTAAAAGTTCATATAAAAATCCAGATAACGTGATCATTATTGATAAAATTTTAGAATATTCTTTAAAATATAATCATTCTACAAAGGAAAATAATTCTCTAAGTAGTATTACTAATGATATAAATTCAACACCCAAAAAAAATTATGAAAGAAATTTTGAAAATGAAAAGAAAAATTTAATAACACCTAAAAATAAAAATGAACAAGATGAACATTCTTTAAATTGTCCAAAAGTTTTTGAAAATATTTTTCAAAATTTTACTTCAGAGTGTTTTGAGTATTTGGAAATATCACCTGAACTATTAAAAAGTCATAATAATATAGAAAAATATAATAATTTAGAAAAACAAATAAACAATGAAGATAATGAAAATGGTAAAAACAATTCTTATCAAAAAGAATTTGAAGAAATACAACCTAAATTAAATGCACATTCTGATAAACTTATTGAAAACTTAAATAATTATGATTTAAATAGTTCCATTGATATTTTTGAAAATGAAAATATAATATCGAAAGTTGATTCTTTTGAAAATAATGAATTTAATCAAGAAAACATTTTTCCAGACAACTGTAAAAACATTCTTAATAAATCAACTGTGACAACATTTAGGAATAATATAGAAACCGAAAACATTAATTCAGAAACTAATAAAAGAAAATTGAAAAATGTAGATAGTTTTATTTTTAAAAAGGCAAAAATGTGCTTTTCTCAAATGAATACAAAAAATGAAACACGTACAGATATCTCGGAAAAAAAAGGGAATTGTGATAAAGCATTGATAAGAGACAATAAAAATAAGATCGATGAACAAGAAATATTAAATTATAATTCAAAGCATTGCTACAATGAAGTCAACTCTAATCATAAAATAAATAAATGCAATAGTAAGATTAATGACTATGATGGAAATAATAATATTTTTGACAACATTAAGAATAATAACATTATAAATAATAGAAAAAAAAATATAAAGACAGAAAGTGCAAGAAATATTTATGAAAATATGAAAAAAAAATTTCTTCTTTTTAGACAATTAAAAGAACAAACAAAAACACCGGCAGAATACTGTAAAGAAAAAACAAGTTCAAAAGAAGAATCATCTATAGAGAAAGACGAAGATATTGAAATAAATTTGATTCAAGAAAATGATAATATAAAGGAAAATGAAGGAAAAAAAAAAAACAGTATAAAAAAAGAAATATATAAAAATATAATGGATGAGCAAAATGAATTAAAGGATAAAAATGAAATTAAAAAAGAAAATGAACTATATAAAGCAAATATATATATAAATGACAATGAAATAAAAAAAGAAAATGAATCCAATATAGATATTAATTTGACTAAAAAAACAGAAATAATAAAAACTCCATTTGTCGATAAAAGCAAGTCATCTTTTTCTCCGTACAAAAGTAAAACGCCTGTTAAAAGTGAAAAAGGTAAAAGCCAATTAAGAATAACAAGTTTTTTTAAAAAAGTAGATAAGAAACACTGTAAACAAAGTATATTAAAAAATATAAATGAAAATGATAACATTAATAAAAATTGTTCAACTTTATTTAATAATTCCATTAAATCAAATGAAGGATATCTGAATTATCATTCCTCCCCCCAAAATGAATCAAATAATATTCAAGATACCAAAAAAAAAAAAAAATGTGAAAACAAAACAACTCAAGATATAAAAAATTATTTTATAATGCCTATCAAAAACAAAGATAATAATAATAAATTACTTTTAAATAATTTGAGTTTAGAAAATGAAAAAATACCCATACATCAAAGTCATATCATTAACAATAGAAAAGATAAACTAGATAATATCATAATAAAAAATAATGAAATAAGCAATATATCTACAAATGCTCCTTTAGGAAAATCCTTAATAAATAAAAACGTAAATATGGGATATAAAGATTTTAAAGAAAATAATTCATTTAAAGTAGGTGATAATGAAAATAAAATACTAAATGAACAAAGAGAAAAAAACATAAGTAGTCCTAGATTAATCGAAAAATATTCTAATGAATATTCTCGCAAAAATAAAAATGTGAATGAAAATAAAGAAAAAATAAGTGAAATCAATTTAGAATATATACTACAGAATTTAAACTATAATTATCAACCGAAAAATCAAAAAATTAATACTTTTGATTATTTTAAAGAAAAAGAAAATATGCCTCATTACAATCCATATATTGATAATAATTTATAAAAAAATTATAACCACGAAACTATTATTTTATTTCCCATTTTCATTTTTATTTTTTTTGTTCAACTTTTTTTTCTTTTTTTTTTTTATTTTAGATATTTTTTTTTTTTTTTTTGTCAATTTATACATATAGATAATCAATACTATTTTAAATATTACAAACATTCAAGTTTTTAAGCCATTTAATATATTCATAATTTCATTAATATTTAAATAATATATATAGAGAGAAATAGAAATAGAAATGGAAATATTATTTTTACTTCTCCTAATTATCTCCTTTTCTCATTTTTTACTAAATAATTTAAAACTATCTTTTAAAAATACTTTTTAGAATAATAACAGTTTGTAAATATTAAAATAATTTTTACAAAAATATAAAATGTATTAACAAAAAATTAATAAAAATAATAAACAATTAAATATTATAATAAAAAAAAAAAAAAAAAAAAAAAAAAAGGAAAATTAAAGAATAAGTAAAAATACAACGTGGTAAATATATGTTAGTAAAAAATATTAGCAAAATAATAGAATAAAAAATAGCATAATAAAAGGGAAAATTCATTGTCTAAAATGTAAGCTATATTTTTATAATTTTTCCTAAATATAATTCAATTTATATACATAAGTTAAATTAATAAAAATATATTTTTTAATAAATATGAATTCATGCAATTAATAACAAAGAAAAATTATAAAAAAAAAAAAAATAAATAAAATATAAATAAATTAAGTTCACATATAGTATGTTAAAGTGTATCAACACAATTTTATAATAAAATTAAACTTTTATTTTCTCCAATTTTTTTACATTTTCTACATGTTTATAAATAATTTGATTAATTATATATATATTTTTATTTAGTTTTTAAAATACCTTTAAAGGATAACTAGTAACAATATTAACAAAAAATGCACAAAAATATTTTGAAAACATATTTTAAATTTTATTTCATTATATATCATTGTACCCTGATTAGTACATTTAATTTTATAAAAGTATAGGCTTTTTATTTGATCTCTTTATTTTTTTTTTTTTTTATTTAAATCAAATTTTCTAACTTTTACCTTATTATTTAATTATTCTCCAACATTTTTAAAAATATAAAATCTAATTAATATTTAAATCAATTGATAAAAATAAAAATTTATGACTAAATATTATACTTTTGCATTGAAAAAAAAGGTTAATTATTATTTTATTTTATTTTTTTTTTTTTTTATCTTAAATTTTTAGAAAATATATCGATATATTCTATACCTTTCAGTGATTGTATTGAAATCTTTTAATTTTAATTTTTTATCTCATTTTTTCATATTATAATTTAATAAATACATTTTTTTATTGTTATTATCTAAAGTTATAGAACAATTATTTATTTTAGTCTTATCGAGCACATAATTAATTTGATTGTAAGCATTACCTCTTCTATTATTATCATGAAAATAGGAATCTAATGGTGTTGTATTTCTTTTTTTTATTTCATTTGAGTTAACTTGATTATTCATTTTTGTTTCATATTCATTTGCATTTTCAAATATTAATTTAAATTTTTTTTGTTTATTAATATCGTTTATAATTCCAGTATTCGTTGTATTACCATCTAGGGTCAATGGATTAACTATTGTATTATTATCAATTTTATTTGATACTATTCCATTTCTAAAAGTGTAATTGTGATTAATATCATTGCTATAATAATGTATATTTTTAATTTTTTCCTTAATATTTGAGTTGTTATAAGTAATCACATTGTTCATATAGTTAACTTTATTGTTATGAGGAATAATAGTTTCACCTATATAGTTATATTTTTTTAACTTTATATCTTCTGAATTCAATGTATTATTATTATTATTATTTTTATCGTTCATATAAAAAAAGTCCATTTTATGCATTTTCCTACTTTTAAAATTATCTAGTTGGCAATGTTGCATTTTTTTTAAATTTAAGTCATCAGTGTGATAAGCTTTTATATAATTATTTTCGCAATATTTATTTATATTACAATTTATATTTTCCATCTTTTTCTCTGATATTTTCATATATTTGTTTTCTTCTATCATTTTTGAATTTTTTTTTTTTTTTTCATTTTCCTTTTTTGTTTTTTTTACTTCCTCTTTTCTTATCTCTCCTATTTCAACTATGGTTCTTATTTCATTTTTTTCTTTAACTTTGTCTTCTTTAGTATCTGCGTCCTCTTTTTTATCAATATAAATGTTAGAAGAATGATTATTTCCAAAAAATATAGTACTATACATTTTATTATTAATATTCTTTTCTTTATTATCTTTATTAAATGTACAATTATTAGACGTTTTTGCACTATTCTGTTTTTTTATATTCAACTCATTACTGCACTTACTCATCGTAATTTTATGACTTTCATTATTTGAATTATCATCATTATTATAATTTTTTGTATAGAATAATTTATTATGAATTTCTCCATAAATTTCAAAATTTTTTTCTGAATTTATTTGTTTATCAGTAGAGCTTGTATTTAACGGATTGAGTTCTCTAAATGTAGAATTATTATCGAAAATAAAATTAAAATTTTCTTTTCTTACTAAACTATTTTTTAATTTCTCATTTTTTAAATTCTTGTAAGTATATGACTGCGCAATGGTATCAGTTTTACTTAATTTTTTATAAATATCTGTTTTACAATTTTCATTATTTAAATAATTATTTTTCTTTACATCATAATAAGAATTACTAGAATTTTGTTTGTCACAATTTGCTGTAGATGAGTTCATATTATTATGATCTTTAAAAAGGAAATGCTGGATATTATTCATACTATTTTTTGTATTCGTTAAATTCTTAAAATTATCTTTAATGATATCATTATTTAATATATATGTCTTTTCTATATTTTTCGCTTCATCATGTATTGGAGTACTCTTATTTGAATTAAATTGTCTACTTTGTTCATTATTAATTTGCTTGTTATATTCTTTATTATTTTCATTATTATTTTCATTATTATTATTATTATTATTATTATTATCAGTTCTTACGTTATCATAGAGGTAATCTCTTGTTTTTTGAGAATCTATGAAAATTTTTCCATAACGATTTTTTAGTATTTCTAACTTTTTTTTATTTTCTTCTAATGCACTAACTTGACTAACATTACTATTTATATTACTATTACCTCTTATTTTCATCCCTTTATTTAATTTTTTCTTCTTTAACTTGTTTTCTAATTTTTTCTCAAAACTTAACCAACTTTTTTCTATTTCTGTTATTAGATCATTTTTACCTATTTTTTTTTTATAATCCAAAATTTCTGCGTTCTTTTTATTAAATTTTTGAACTTCATGATAATTGCAATTGTATAATGAGTCTCTATTATTAATTTTACTATTTATAAAGTTTTCGTCCATTGTATGTTTTTTCATATTATTAAGCTTATCAAACTCAATATAATAGGTAAATTTTCCTTTGTAATTTTTTCCTATAACAGTTTTATTTTTTAAATTATTGTAGCAGCAATTTTCACTAATAGATCTTCCTCTTTCATCATTCATATTGTAATTTAAATTATCATATTCTATATTTATATCATCATTGCCAACACTATTTTTTGAAAACTCACAATGGCTTACATCTTCATTTTGTTCATCATTTAAATATATATTATTGTTATCTATTACTTCATATGTTCTTGTTTTATAATTATATCCTGTTAAATTGGGAAAATTTCTGACTTTATTTATTACTAAATTATTTATTCCTATATTATTAACAAAATTTTTTTGATTCAAATTCTTGATTTCCAAACATTTTAGATTTACTGAATTATTTTGGATTTTTTTTAAATCATTATTCTCTTTTTTGCTTTTTATAGAATTAACTGAAAATGTTTTATCATAACTATTAATATTGCTTACAAAATTTTTAAAATTTTTTGAACTTCTTAAAGAACTTAAAATTGTAAAGTTTTCTGGGGATACTTTATTTTTATTGTTATTTCCCTCTAAGAAATACTCTGATTTGTGAATTTTATTTAATTCAATATATTTTTTTTTTCTATATTCATTCTTTACTTTTATTAACGAAGATTCCTGAGCATTAATTTTGTTATCTGTATTATTGGAATTATAAGAATTATTATTGGGTTTATAAGAAGGATTACTTATTTTTTTTATCTTCATATATTTTATTAACTTTTCTTTTTTTTTTTCCATAACACTTTTTATATTATTTTCTTCCTGTCTATTTTTAAGGATACTATTAAATACTTTTTTTTTATTTATGTTAAAATTATAAAGCTTACTTATTGTCTCATTTTTATTGTCTCTCTTGTTTTTCTTTTCTCTATTTTTTTCCATCATATGCTTTTTTTTATTTTTACTTATATTACTATAGTTATTATCTTTATTTCTTATTAATCTTGTTGATAAACTATAATTTGCTTTATTACTATCTGGAATTTTTATACTTTCGTTAAAATTTTTATTATTTTCGAAATGTTCATTTATAATATAATTTTCACTCCTTTTTTTCTTTTTTTTATTTTTATCTTTATTGTAATCATTCTTTTTCTTATCAAAAATAACATCTTTCATATAAACGTCATGTTTCGTTTTTTTTAATATATTTAAATTTTCTTCTATTTGTTTATTTCTCTTAATTTCACTCACTTCTTTTTTTGTTTTTTTAATGTCTCTCTTTTCTTTGTAAGTATTTTTAATTTTTTTCTGTTTTAAAATGTTTCCTTCTTCATTATCTTCATATCTATGTTCCAATTCTTCACTTTCATATTCTTCTTCAAGCTGCTTTACTTCCTCATCTTCACATTCATCTTCGTCTTCTTCCTCTTCTCTTTCTTCTTGTTCTTCAGTAGGTCCACTTTCTTCAAGCTCATCTTTTTTCTTCAACAATTTTACTTCAGATCTTATATATTCGTCACAATCATTAGAATTGCGTTTATTTTTTTTCTCATCTTTTTCATCATCTTCCGCAT
Source organism: Plasmodium relictum (assembly GCF_900005765.1). Lineage (NCBI taxonomy): Eukaryota > Apicomplexa > Aconoidasida > Haemosporida > Plasmodiidae > Plasmodium > Plasmodium relictum. Next base: position 580,067 of record NC_041681.1, on the reverse strand, counting down.
CTAATGTTTCACCTTCATCCATTTCTCCTTCTATATTTTCATAATCATCATTACAATAATTATAATTATCAACTTCCAAATCTTCATATCCAATATCATAAACATTATAATTATCTTCTTCATCATCTAATTCTTTTTCATTTTTTTTACTTTTATTATGTACATCCTCATCTGTTTCTATTTCATATTCTATGGTATGTGTTTCAATAAAATTTATAATACTTTTTTTATTTATATTTCCATTGCTATTGAACCACAAATATTTTTTATTACTTGGGATTTTTACATTTTCTTTTACTTTCTTAATACTTGATTTATTCAAATTCCACTGCAATAATAATGAGTTAAAAGATGTAAATTCATAATCATTATAAATATTTTCTATTCCTTTATATGTATTTATCATTTGATTTAATTCATTTTCATTAATTTCTTCTTGATTTTTATTAATATTTTGTTCTATAGAATCATTACTCATTTTTTGCTCATTTCCATTTAATTTTGCATTTCCCTCGACATTATCACTATTATTATGATAATATTTTTCTATATGTTCATTAAGTTTTGTAAAACCTATTTTATTTTTTATAAATGGAAAATTGTTAAAATAAAATTCTTTTATTTTTTTTAGTCTTTTTTTACTTTCATATTTATTCGTAATGTACTGAAAAAAAACAAATTTTTTCAAAAAATTTAATTCCCTTTTTAATTTTTTTATGTCCTCATACATATATGAACTGTAATTCTTATTTTGAAATTGTATTTTTTTTGCCTTGGCAGCTAATTTCAGAGAAGATAATGTATCACGCACGTTGTTTATAGATGGTGATACAGTGCAAATAAAAATAGTTTTGCTAGATCCACCTAAAGACCCTTGAAGTAATCGAGTTAAAATTGAATTTCTATAACTGATGCTTTTATTTCCTTTTGATAATTCATTTATACATAGTGATAAAGCAGATAAACTTCTATTTATGGAGCAAACTTCTGTTGTGTATAATTTTTCATTAGATGCTTCGTATTTTTCATTTCCAGCCAAATCAATTAATAACAAATTACCCGATTTAAAAGTTTCTGGCTTAGAATTATTCACATTCCTTAATTCAATTTTAAATATAGAATGTGATCTTGTTGACATTTCATTTGTTTTGGTAATCCTACAAGCTCTGTTACTTGTTCCATCTATTAATAATTCAATCAATTCTTCACAACTATTTACCTCTACAGTTAATAAGCCAGAAACAAACGTGGTATTATTGGTAAAATTTGATTTAAGTGTGCTTAAATATGGTTGTGATTCATTATAAGGGTTTAGCAAATCAAATATTCTATCATTGTATAATTGCATATATGATGCGTACACTTTTACATTTTTAAAAATATCTTTCGCTTTCTGATCACTTTCACATTCTCTTGTACTATTTTGTTCCCATTTAGTGTTTTCTGCAATGTTATTTTCCTCATATGCTTCTGTATTCCTTGATGATTTTAATAATGATAATCTCTTCATTATTTCTTCGCATGCTCTGGGTATCATACCTTTTTTTTCTGAATTTAAAACTAACTGGATTTCATCTTTAATACTCCTAGCATTATATTTGTATTCATTTCTATATTCAGAAAATGTTTTGTAATTTTCGTATTTTGCGTAATTATTTTCATTAATATATTCTACATTGGATTTATTATTATATCTAGAATTAAGAACACCATATGCATCATTTATTTTCTTATAATTTGTAGAATTTGCGTTTACCAAAGGTATTATTCTTGGTGGTAAGTTAAATATTGGCTGTGAACAAGATCTCTTTCTATCATAAAAAAAATTATTACTGTTACTATTGCTATTATTATTTAAAAGTTTTAAGCTATTTGTATTTATTAATAAATCATTTTGTTGAATTCTTTTTATAGCAAATCTAATTTTCTTCTTTTTTTTTTTAATTATTTCCATAATATCTGGACCTATCATAGTATATGTTTTTCCAGTGCCTGTATGCCCGTGAGCAAATACAGTAGCATTTTTAAAATAAAAAATAGAATCTATACAAAAGCAAATGCTTTTCCAAACATCTAATTGTGTGCTTCCTTGGTTAAAAACTTTATCAACCAAAAATTCACATTTTTTGTTTTCACCTTTCATTCCATAATTAATTAATATTTTGTTTGCTCCCTTTTGTGTAATTGCATTTTCAAATTCTGTTTCAATTGAGTCTGATGGTTTAATTCTTATACATGTTTTTATTTGAGATTTATTCCAATTAATATCTAAATTATTCTCTGAACTTTCTTCATAGCCTTCTAATATATTTGTACTTTTTTCATTTGCTTCATTTGAAATTAAATCATCTGCATATTTTAAGGAATCAATTCCGTTTTTATTTATTTCATTTTCATTTATTTTACTTTCATTTACTTCATTTTCAGTAATATCACTTTCATTTATTTCTTTTACAGTTATTTCGTTTTCATTTATTTCTTTCATATTTATTTCGTTTTCATTTATTTCTTTTACATTTACTTCGTCTTCATTTACTTTATTTATATTTATCTCATTTTCATTTGCATCATCTGGATTCACTTCATTTTTATTTCTTTTATTTTCAGTTATTTTATCTGTACTTATTTCGTTCTCTTGAAACTTTTCTTTAAAATTCTCATTTGTTTTTTCACATTGATTGTAATACATTTCTTGTTTATCACTGAAATTTTTAGTTTCAAAAGAATATTCTGTTGCATTTTCTACATCATTATTATCTATACTCAGCGTACTTTGTTTTGAGTATTCCTTATATTTATTTTTTTTATAAGAACTTTCATAATCACTTTCAAATTCAATTGTTACACTTTTATCATATATTTTGCATTTTCTTGTAGTATCATTGAAATCATAATAATTATGATTAAGGCCTTCTACTTTTTTATTAATTAAATCTGCTGAAAAAAAGTCTGATGAATAAAGATTTTCACATTTTTGTTCTTCATTCTGTTTGTCCATGTTAGTAATGTATTTAATCTTAAAAAAAAAAAACAAAGATTTCAAGTCTCTTCTTTCTATTTGTAGGTATGTATTATTTAATATAAAAAATAATTAATTGTATTTTACTAAGTTAAAATATTTATTAAAATTTTAAGTGCATTAAAAATAATCGTCCATAGTTTTTAATATTGCAAGATTAAATTAATTTAAAAAAAAAATTCATATTTTAATATCACTGATTAAAAACGATCATGGTTCGTATGTTAAAAAAACAACAGGAAAAAATAAAAAAAAAAGGAAAATATATATAAAGGTAATTTATTTATGTTAAAAAAGTAAAAATAAAGCAACAATTAATTATGAATGTTAAATAATTTAACAATTTAGTGTGTAAAAAAAGAAACAAATATAATAAATATTAACCATTAGTATAAGTAAATGAATATGTGTAGAATTATTTTTTAGCTATTTCTATTTTTTTTTTTTTTTTTGACCTAATGCATGATTCTTGCTAAAAATATGTAAACTTCCACATATTTTTATAGCACATATAAAATTTTATCTTCATAATTCAAATACCACTTTATTATAAACAAATTTATAAAACTTTGACAAGTGAACAATTATTAGAATTGTAAGTAAGAAAATATATTATCTTATTTACACACATTAAGTTTTATTTTTTTAAATTTAGAAATTAATCGTCAGAGTTATTCCTTGTTCAGGAAGAAAACAAAATGAAATATTTTATTATATTTTACTTTATGAACAGTATATATGATTCTAATAAAAAAAATATATAAATAAATAAAAAAAAAAAACTAAACAAAATAAAAAAAAAAAAAACCTAAATAAGAAATGAAAAACAAAAAACAAAAAAGTAAAATGTATTATTTTATTTTCCTTGTTACATTAATAAAAATTTTGAAATATCAATAAATTGCATTTATGTAAGCTCTTTTTTTTTTTTTTTAATTTTTAATAATAATAGTCTTTATTTGCAAAAATTTGTGTACACTTTTGTTCTTGTTCTGGTTTTTTTTTTTTTTTTTTTTATATATAAATATATATATATATATATATATATGCATCTTATATTTTAAACTTTTTAAAAGAAAAAAATTTATTTATACACAAATCTTCATGATATAACATAAAAATAAATGTTCTTAAAAATTACACATGAAAATAAGAAATATATTTTTTTTTTATTTTTATTGTTCTTTTATTTTAAAAATAAAGTGTAGTCTTAAAAAAAAAATTAGTGGAAAATTGGAAAATATGAAATATATTGTGTGTTTTGTTCTTATTTACCAGATTCCTGCTTTTTTTTTCTTTGAACTTTCTCATTTTTTTTTTATTATTTTAAATAGAATCTTAGCAAGTTATAAATAAGAAAAAATAAAAAACATTTAAAAATTAGTAATTTAAACTTAAAATTTTAATGTATACTAAGAATATTAATTCTTAAAAAAAAGTAAAAGAAATGAATGCAAATAGTGAAAATTTTTTCTAATATAAAATAAAAAATAAAGCATATAAAATATATGCTAAGATTAGCATATGCTTATGGAAGATTTTGTTTCTTCGTATTATAAAGATAACAAAATATTTCATTTGTAATAAATTTCCATATAAAATTTCATTCATTTAAAAATAACGTATTTATAAAAAAATAAATAAATAAATAAATAGCAGCAACTTTGTATATATAGCAACATACAAAAGTTTGAAAAAGAATATAAAAAAGATATTTATAATTTTAAATATAATATCATTAGGAAAAAGTTTTTGCATACAACATAAAAGATGTGTTAATATTATATGGAAAATTCTATTTTATTTATATATTATTACTTTTACTGTAGTTGCAGAATTGTATTAAAATTTTTTTAAGGATCTATTTATATTTCTTAAAATTAAATATTATTAAATTAAATGTGAACTTAATTTTTCGTATAATAGTAAAAAAAAAAATTTTTTTTTTTGTAAATTTTAAAAATTATAAAATTGCAAGAATACTATTTATATAAATTAAATACACATGTTTATTCCTTTCTTTTTTTTACAAAAGTTTTGATTTTTAATGTCAACTTACGTCTTATAATAATTTATATATATATATATATATATATATATATATATATATATATATATATATATATACATATACATATATTTTTTTTTTTTTTTTTTGGTATCTACAAAATTGTTTGTTACATTATAAGTAATTTTAAAAATATTAAGAAAAAAGGAAAAATATAATCTTTTAAAAGGTGAAAAAGTTAATTGATCTTGATTTTAAATATGAAGAAGCTTAATTTTTTTTTTTTTTTTTAAAGAACTAAAAAAGTAGCTATATTCTACACTTTCTTACGTTTTTTTCTTATCTTCTATTTAACACAATAATATAATTTTTTAAGATAGACTATTTTATGCTTTATATGTTATCGATTTTTATTATTTTTAGTAAAATTAACATTGTTTTTATAATTTACTTTGTATTTTAAGTTCTTTCAAATTAATTATACTTATTTATTTTTTTCATTTTTGATTTATTTTATTAAGATTTTATTCCTTTTTATCTTGATTTTTTTAAATTTATAATTTTTTTTTTTATTTAATTTATGTTTGTTTTTTATTCTTAACAGTTGTTTTTTAATTTCATTTTTGAATATTCTTTCTTCTTTTTTAATATTTAAAAAAATGGATGTTTTAAATAAAGATTTTTCAAATGCTACTAGCTTAAAGAGAGCAGATTATTTAAATAACGAAAATGATATAATTAACATAGATAAAGATAAAATAATAAATGGTGATATTTTTATTAATATAAGTTCTTCTAATAAATCCAATGATGTAAATAATTTGTACCATGTAAATAATATTCAAATCATAAATAAAGATAATAAAACAAATAACATAAATAATACTCATCATCAAATTAATTATGAGGAAATAAATAATTTTTGTAATAATAAAGAAGAGTTAAAAAAAATTAATAATGAGATAGAGATAGTATATTCTTATATAATAAATGATTCTAAAAACATTAACTCTAATAATGAATTAATAACTGTAGATATATCAACTGATGAAGATAAATATATTTTTAGAAAAACAGTAAAAAAGTTACCTTTTTTTAGATACGGGCATTTTTTGTGCTTAACAAAAAATGGCTGCATATTAGCAATTGGTGGTACAGATGGAAAGAAAAAGTATGGGATTGTTGAAAAGTATTGTCAAGAAAATAAAAAATGGAAACAAATAAATATAATGCACTTTTCAAGATCTAATTTTTGTGGAATATGCACTGATGATAATGATCTTTTTATATTAGGGGGAGAAGGTGATCAAAGTATTTTAAGAAGTGTTGAATATTTTGACAGTAAAATTAATGCATGGAGATCATTGCCACCTCTTAATTGTGTAAGGCATTCAGCAAGTGCTACTATTTTTCAAAATTTCATTTTTATCATTGGAGGAAAAGATGGAATTGGAGACTATGGAAAGGTTCACAAAAGTGTAGAAATGCTAAATTTAAATGAAAAAAATATGAAATGGGTTATGTGCAAGCCTTTAAAACAAGCACGTCTTGGATTAGCTACAATAGTTTTTAAGAATAAAATATATGCAATTGGTATATAATAGTAAAGTATCTAAAATTTTTATGATATTATCTTTTAAATAGCTTTTCATATTATTCTCAATTTTTTTTTTTAATTATATTTTTTAAATATTTCTTAATGTCTTTTTTTTTTTTTTTTTTTAAAGGTGGATCTACCGGTGTAAAAAATTTGAATTCCGTTGAAATTTATGACTTAAATACTAATAATTGGATAGAAGGCCCCAATTTGAATTTTGCGCGTTCAAATTTAGTTGCATTTATTTGGAAGAATCATTTGGTTGTATATGGTGGCATAAACAAACAGAAAGGAGTAATTTTATTTACACAATCCATATGTTTTTAACTTAAATACATTTAATATATTTTGTTGATTTTTTAAAATTATCTAAAATGAAACTATTTTATTATAATGTACACACATATATATATATGCATATTTTTTTATTCTAAGGATCTAATTAATAGCGCTGAAATATTAAATGAAAAAACATCATGTTGGATTGTATTAAATGAACATGTAATGAGTAAATATAGTAAAAAAAAAAAAAAATAGATTATTATTTTAAAAGAAAATATAATAAATTCTATTTTAAAATAAAGAAATTACAATATTTTTCAAAAGTTATTCTTAGACAATTTTTTTATATTTTTAATATTTCACTTGATTTTTATATTAATTTCTTTATTTTATGTTACTACATTTTTATAATTAAATATTATATATATTAAATCTCACTTTGTTTTATATAATTTTTCTCAGGGTAAAGTATAATCCATGGATTCTTTATTTAACTTTTTATTTTTTTTATTTTGCTTGTATTTATTATTTTATTTATATAATAATTTATGGGTTTTTATTCTATGATAAAATTTTTAATATAATGAAAGTACACTATTTACCAAATATATTTTTTTTAATTTACAGTAAAAAAAAAAAATTAATAATTTTTTTTATATTTTGAATTTTTATTCTTGTATGCATTTAATTATTGTAACTTGTAGAATATATTTTTATAAAAGATTATTTTATTTTATTTTTTTTTTTGTATTTACATAAAATTGCCGGTTTTTGCATATATAATTATCTGTAAAAAAAAAATAAAAAAGAAAATAATTATTCTTTTATATAGTTTTACCTTTTCTTTTTGTAATTATATTTATATGATTTATTGTTTATATATTTATTTTATTTTTTTAAATCATAATTCTCTTTTTTTTCATCTTTTTTTTTTTTTTTTGAACGTTATTAATTTTTAAAACATCAGGAAGTAAAATTTTTTTAAATAATTGTTTTTATATATAATTTTTTTTTTTAATCATTTTACAAAGAAAAATGATAAATAAAAATTTAGATAAAATATAATAGAAAATGGTAAATGAAATAATTAAAAAACAGAAATTTTAAAGAATGCATAGTATAAAAACATAAAGCTTTGAATAGAAAAATATATCTATTAAAATTATAGGATAAAACAAATATATATGAAATATGTTTATCTAAAATATTATAGAGATTAAATTTTAAATGATTTTTTTTTTTTTTTAATTAAAAGAAGATTTAAATTACATTAATCGAATTTTTTTTTTTTTTTATAATTTAGGGAAAGAATAAAATGGATTATAAGTTTATTTTAAAAAAACAAGAACTATATGTCAGTATCGACATGAACAATGAGGTAATAGAAGGAAATACTATCATGAATATATCACTTAATTTGCCTATTTATTATTTATATGATGAAATTGATTTTTTGAAGAATAATTTTGATTTAAAAAGAATAAAAATTATCAAAGAAGAAAAAGAAAATAAAAGAAATTTGAAGGAAATATTATTAGAAGATGACGAATCTTATATCAATTTTCGAAAAAGAAAAAAAGAAAGGAAAATATTTATGGTTCTTCATATTCCTAATAATATTCATTCAAGTAAGTATTCTGATATTAAATTAAATGAAAAAGATGAAAACAGATATTACATAATATATAATAGTTTACGAGAAAATTTACACATTCCTGAAAAAAAAAACAAGAATAATGATTTTGATAATAATAGAAATAAAAAAGTTTTATCAAAAAAAAAAAAATATATAAAATCAATTAAATTAAATAAAAATAAAAAAGTAACTTCCTCATTACAAGAAAATGATTCTAACTATAGCAAAGATTATTATTTAAATAAAAGAAACTCATTGAAAAGTAAAATAAACTACAATGGTTGTGTAACATATATCTCAAACAATGAAGAAAGAATAAAAAGTGAAGAACATATTCCTAGTGAATCTGAAAATATAAAATCTTTTGAATGCTACAACATTAAATCTGAAAAAAAAAAAAGTATAGAAAAAGAAATGGAGATGAAAAAAGAAGGAGATTACTACCAAAACTATGTAATAAAAAATGAGTACATAGAAGAGAAAAAAAATAAAGAAAAAGAAAATAAAAAAAATTTAGAAGAATATATTTTTAAACAAGGCAATTTGTATGATAATGAGTACAAAGTATATGAAAATGAAGAAGATATATATAGGGGAAAGCAACCAGATTTAGATCATAAAGAAAAAAAAGCTGAAACAAAAAATATAAAAGAAAAGATGATGTTAAATAAAAAAAAAAGATGTAAAGAAAAAGAATCAAAAACACAATATAAAATAGACGATAAAGAAATTGATGATGGCAATGAAAAATATAATAAGGAAGATGAAGAAGAAGAAGAAGAAGAAGAAGAAGAAGAAGAAGAAGAAGAAGAAGAAGAAGAAGAAGAAGAAGAAGAAGAAGAAGAGGATGAAGATGGCGATGAAGAAAAAGAAAATTATGTAGAAGAAGAAGATAATGATAATGATGATGAAGACGAAGATGATGACAAGGAAGAAAATGAGGAAGAATATGAAGAGGAAGAAGAGGAAGATGAGGATGAAAATGATAATAAAAGTAATAATGGTAAAAAAAATGGCGATAAAAATGATTATATTGATGAGAAGCATTCAAAGGAAGAAGAGACAGAAGAATATAGAAGTATTGAAATAGGTGAAAATAAATATAAAAGATATGATAAAAAAGGAAGTAATAGAAATGAAAAGAAGTCAGAAAATTATTATAATGAAAATTATGGAAAAAATAAATTTTTCTCAGCTAAAAATAAAATTAAAAAAAAGAAAAAAAAAAAAAGAAAAAAGAAAAATAATTTTGATATTCTAGATTTTGTTTCTTTAAATAAATATATTGATGAAAATAATTTAAAGGAAGATAGCTATATGTTCATAGCCATAAATGAAGAAATTTTTAATAAAGAAAAGGAAAAAAACTACGAAAAGTTTCAAGATTTCTGTAAAAATGATACTATTGTAATAAATAAAAAAGAACAATATAATATAAAGATAAATATGACTGTGAATGTAAATTTTAAGTTTTTCAATTTAAATTCATATTATAATAAAACGTATTTTAAAAAAGATGAAAATTTACTTATAACATTACAAAATTATACTAAAGGTAATACATGGTTTCCTACATTATCTAAATTTGACAGCGTGTATTCAAGATGTTCATGGCTATGCATATATAAAATTGCTAAGCCTTATTTTGTTATATCATCAAACAGCTTGATAAATATTTATGAAATGTTTGATAAGAATTGCTTTGTTTATAAGACTACTAATAAACAAAGTAAACTTTTTCCTGAACAAATTGGGCTATTTGCTGGTAATTTTAATTTCTTACATTTAAACAATTTAAATTTTAAGGATTTTCAAAAAATTGATTATGATTTTTTATACAAAAGCGAGTTTTTTTCTAAAAATAGTAAAATATATTCCAGTGAACAATTTAATAAATCAAAAAATAAAAATAGTCCCAATAAAAATAATTCTGATATGTTGAAAAACGAAAAAATTAGTCATAGTGAAAGCTTTAAGAAAAATACAAATACTCCTTTAAAAAGAAAATATTCTTATATAAACAATTTAAGTAATGATTATTGTAGAGATTTCGATGGTAGTGATGATGATGAAGATGAAGATGAAAATGAAAAAAAAAAAAAAAAAAAAAACATGCTATTGAATGAAAATGATATGGAAAACAAAAATAATTATGAATTAGAAGAAAATTGTAATAGCATTAGCACATCATACGATTATCTTATAAAAAATGATATAAAAGAAGAAAAATATAATTATTATGAAAAAATAAACAATAAAATTGTTCCAAATATATTTGTATTTTCTCAAAAAAATTATGAAAGTGAATTAGTTTATTCCAATCTTCATATAGGTCATATATTAAAATACTTTTTTGATATTAGTAAAGAAAGCTTTCCTTATGATAACTTAATAATATTATTTATTCCTTTAAATTTTTCTAATTTAGATAAATATTATAATTCAGAAAATATAGAATGTTCTATTAATTCTCATATTTATGATGATGTTAAAAATGGATATAATTTATTTTCAAATAGCAATATATTGAATTATAAAATAACTGAACCTTATATATATTTAAAAAATAATAAATATTTTATATTCGGAAATGTTATTGTATTTTCAACTCAAATTTTACATAATATATATGATGTGCTATTTAGTATAAATATATATAGTTACAAAATGATAATAGCCGAAGGTATTATATCCTTATGGTTTGGTTATTATGTTAATTCGCTAAAAAATGAAAATATTTATTTTATATATATGCTTAAATGTTTTGCTTTACAAAAATATATTGAAAATATGTTTGGTATAATTGAATTGAATGCTATTTTTTATGAATTACGAGAAAGGTATTGTTCATTGGTGGAAATGTACGGAGATGTTAATTTATTTCATTATTATGAAAAAGATAAAAATAATACATCAGAAAAATTTATTAGTCATTATATATTTAATAATTTATTTTTTCTTAAATGCTTTTTATGTGTGAGAATATTTTTTAATATCCTTAAGAACTTCTCTTTTTGCAATTCAATTCATCAATATTGCTTTTCACTATTCTTCTCTTATTTCAAAAATAAGAAAAAAGTAATACAGTCTACAAAATTCTGGAAAAAGGTAAAAGAAAAAAAAAAAAATTGTAAAAACATAATATAATTTTATAGAAATAAAATATTATAAATATATATTATTATTTCAAAATTTTTTCTTTTATAAGGTTTTTAATGAATGTACAAGAAGATATATAGAAAATTACAAGCAAATACCAAAAAATAAATTTAAAATGAAAAAAATAGACCTAAATATAAATATGAGCGAGTTAAGAAATGAGGAACACGAACAATATCAATTATTTGAAAAATATTTTTATTATTTTTTTAAAACATATATTAAAGGATATGGTGTTTGCCAATATATTTTAACATTTAATGTTCACTTACAAAGAAAAGGAACCTCAATGGACAGTTTTAATTTTTTGATTAGCCAAAATTCTATAAACCCATTTTCCTTTGTTGATGAAAATTTTTATTCAAATTACTTTCTTTCTGATATTTCTTCAATGACAGTTTATGACTTGTTAGAATTGAATAAATACATTGATTTAAAAAATAATAATGATTCTAATAGAGACCAAAAAATGAATAAACATTTAGATAAAATATATTTTGAAAAATTATTTGAAATACCATATATTAATGATTTTTTCAACATCGAAGAAAACTTTTTGTTATTTTTAAAAAAAAGTTTTTGTCAAATAGATCATTTTTTTGAATATTCCGAAGAAGAATTTAGTAAAAGGTACGTAAAATATATAAAAAAATATATTGTAAAGAAGAACAAAAATTATTTCTTAATAAAGGACAAAATGAAAAAAAAAAGTAATACGAAGTGTACATTTACAAATAAAATTAATAGTATAAAAAGTAGAAAAAATATTAATAAAGAAATGAATATTAATGAAACAGATATTGATGCAGATATAAAAAGTGATTCTAATATCCAAAATAGTGATACTGATCATAACAATATGATTATCAATAGAAGAGAAAATAATTTAGAATATATCCCATTTGAAGAAAGAAATATGAAAGATAATTTTCATAATGATAAAAAAGACAGTGTAAAGGAAAGAAATGTATTCATTGAAGAGAAGACAAATCAAAAGAAAAAAGAAAAAAAAAGAAAGGTTCAGCTTGCTAAAAAAGAAAAAATTTTTAAAAAAAAGAAAAAAAATATTAAAAAAGATATCCAGCACAATAGGAAATCAGTAGAAATAAAAAAAGAAAAATTACCAAAATATGTGAAAATTAATAAAAGTTATATATTAAAAAAAAAAAAAGAGTTAATTAATTTGCCATATTCTAATTTTGACAGTCTAGATTTAATTGGAAGAGATGGAAATTTTTACTTAGGTTTTGGTTATGTAGGATCTGAGGATTTAACATTAAGTACAGGAAGAGGGAATTTATATAATAATATAATTGCTTTTCAGAAATTGAAAAATTGTAATTTACAAAAATTAAGTGAATTATGTATAGACAAACATAATATTTATGAATATAATACATCTCCTTTTTACACTGATTGTATATATCCCCAATGGAAAATTATTTTTCGTTTATATTATTATTTACAGTTATTGAATAAAATTTACAAAAAAAAAAAAATAATAAATAGATGTAACATATTAAAACTAAAAAATAATGAAATAGATATTTTTAATGATGATAAAGAAAAAAGTTTATATGAATTAAAGAAAAAGGATAAGAAAAAAAAGAAAAAAAAAAGTAAAATAAGAAAAGATAAAAGAAATAAAAAAAATGAAATAAATGAAGATAATAATGATATTGACAATGGTTTTCTTTCTTCTTATACCAAAGACAATTGTAGCCAATATAATTCATATCAGAATAAATGCTTATATAATACAGAAAATATATTAATAGATGAAAAAAAAAAAAAAGATATAAATATGATTGAAAATATTACTTATGAAGATGAAAAAAGTGAAACAAGCAAATTTTTTGATAATAAAGAAAGACATGAAGAATATGATAAGAAAAGCAACGAAGAATGTGGAGAACATAAGTATGAGGAATATGATGAGAACATTTATAATAAATATGATAGTGAAACAGAAAAATTGAAGAATAAGAAAAAAAAAAGAAAGAAAAAGAAAAAAAAGAAAAAAGAAAAAAAAAATATAAAGGATATATTAAATAATAAAAAATATATAGAGAGTTATTTAAATCCTTATGTTTCAAACAATATTCCTTCATCTGTTGATGAAAACAAGTTTTTTTTCTGTCATTTAAAAATAGAAATAATTGAGGATGATGGAGTAAGAATTGTTAAAAAAAATTTAATAAATAACATAACACCAACAAGATTTAGTGTAAATGCTAGGCCAGAAAAAGGAAGAAAAAAAGTTGCTTTTAAACATGAAGCATTTATTAATAAAAGTGAAGAATATATAAGCAAAAATTCTCTTGATATTCCAAATAATTTTATTAATAAAAATGTAAAGTTTGTAGGGATTACTAATGATAGTGATAAATATATGATTGAATACTGCAAACAAAAAATTATAAAAAAAGATAAATCCTTATTATGTTTAGATAACAGAAAACTAGTTGCAAAAATTTGTAGCAAAAGTAAAATACCTATATTATGGATAAGAGTAGATAATGATTTTTTTATTCTAGGCAGAATAAGAAGATCTCAAAGTATAAGTATGTGGATACAACAATTATTTAATGACAATAATATTTTTTCTCAGTTAGAATCTTCTTTTGCACTAGCATTTATCCCTTTTTTTTATTTAAATAAAAAATTTTCCACTAATTTTAGCGAATATAAAAATAATGACAATTCTCAAAATGATAATAATAAAGAGAATATTGGAGAATCTTCTATACATTTTATAAAATCAGTTTTAAATAAAAATAAAATAAAAAACAAAAAAAGCAATTTAAATTTTAATAATATAAACACGAACATTTCTTCTAATGATGCTTTAAATAACGATATATTAAATGATAGTTTTAATTTTCAGGATGAAACTACTAAAAGACATTTATTAAATAATGACAATAGTTCTTTAATTCCAGAGAAAAAAATTAATACTAAGAAAATCTCAAAAAAGATGTTGAATAATATCATTGATTCTAATTTTATCGATCAGAATCATTTAGAAATTAATAATGATAAAGAAAAATTAATTAGCAATTTACAAAATGATTTGCAAAGTGATTTATTAAAAGATGGAAATCTAAGCAGTCAAACTAGTAGTTCAGCAAGTGAATCTGATAGTTATTTTTGTAATTTAACAACATCAACTATTGATGATTTTAATGAAGAATATAATGATTCATTACAAAACTACTCTACTACTAATAATAAAAAAATAATTTATAAAAAAAGATGGAGAAGTAATCTATCAGTTACTAATATACCAATAAATGTCGAAGTTATAAAATGCTTGTATAAATCTATTACTTGTAATTATTTGCATTATTTAGTTAAAATTAGGTGTATTTATTCTTTATGCTTTATTCATAACAAGTATTTGTGCACTCAAAAAATTATACAAAATTTATTTTGTGAATATTTAAGTTACTTTTACGGAAATAATTTAAATCAAAAAAAATTTATGCATGCCTTTTATATTGCTATGTCACTTTTAAGAAATAAATGTAATAGAACACCTAAAATAATTATATTTTTATTAACTCAGAAATTTGCAAATTTTGTATTTTCATTAAATTTAGATGATAAATATAAAATTAATAAGGAATTGGAAGATGACGAGGAAAAACAAATTGAACAAAGTTACAATTTTTATAATAAAAATGATGTTATATGTAACAAAGCTACTCATACAAACGTTCCATATAGCTATTATTCTTCTAATATAAATGCGCAATCACCTTCCTTAAATGAATCTAAAAATAGAAATAAAATAAATTGTGAACACAATTTAAACAGTAATGATGAAAAAAGTGATTTAGCAAATGATAATAAAGATATTTTAAATAATTATTTGATTAACAAGGAAGAACAAAAATATATAAAAACAGAAAACTCGCAAGATCTTGTAAATCCAAACGATACAAAAAATAGTTCAATAAAAATTAATGATACAGATTCATGTCATAATCAGAAAAATTTCACAAATTTAGAAAATATTGATAACAATAAGATAAAGAAAAATGATCATATTAGTGAAAACAGTAGTATAGATTTAAATGAGTATTTAAAAGATAACAAAAAAAAAAGTGTTTCTATAAGTAGTTACACAGAAAACAGTGAAGAATTTATAAATAATAATAATGTGATAAATAAAATTATTAAAATAACAAATGAATATTCTAATGATACTAATAATTTCTCATATGATAATAATAGTAATAATGATTATTTAAGTAATAACAAATTGGAAAAAAAAACAGCATTAAAAAAAAAAAAAGATATATATGAAAAAGAGGCAATCATTCAAATAGAAGAAGAAGAGGATATTAAAATGGTTTTAGAGTGTTTAGGAAATATTAAATTTAAGAAAAGAAATATTTATAAAAATTTTAATAATATGCCTGAATTAATAAATTATTATAAAACAAATAATAAAGAAAATTTATTTTATAAATATTTCTCTACTTTGACGAGCAAGAATGGCAATAATAAAAAAAAAAAAAAAAAAAAAAATTATGATACATATGATTACTATGATATAAATATATATGATAAAAAAAAATTAGAAAATCATTTTTTAAAATTAAAAAAAACAAAAAAAGAATATGTTGAAGATCTAATAAATTTGATATTTATAATTTACCAATTAAAAAAGATGTCTCCTTATATAAATATTTCTGATTGGATCATCATTATTTTAATTAGAACTATTAGTAGAAATAAAAATATATTGGATAGCTTTAAAAAGAAGTTATATTTTGAAAATAAAGAATATTTTGATTTATGTAATTATATACCAAATTTCTTTTTTTCATCAAAAATATATCCTTTTATTTCTTTAAAAAATTCTTCTTTTTTTTTTGTTGAAATTTTAAGAGCTCTTCTTCATTTAATTTTAGAGGGAAGTATTAGAATTTATCAAATTTTTTACAGAAGTACAAAAGAAAATTTAAAAGAAAAAAATTGTATTTTTCTTAATAAAAATTACCAAAAAAATAATACATTAGACATAATAAACAAGAAAATTTCTAATATTGCTTGCGAAGAAATAAAGGAAAATGATATGAATGAATCAAATAAATTTACAAATAAAAATTATGAAGAGAAACTTGAATCATTTAATAGTGATAAAAATGATAATTATTTTTTTATATCTACTTATACTAACTACGTAGAACAAAAAATGATATGTAGCCATTTGTTGAACATATACAGTACTTTAGAATTTTGTGATAAAATTATTAGCAAATTTCAGGATTGCCAATTAGAAATGCAAATATGGAATAATTTGTATCAAATTCTTTTGATATTCCAGCAAAAATATCCTTTTTTCTATTTACCATTCTCAAAAAATTTCGATAAATATTTTAAAGAATATCAAAAAAGAAACTTTACTATCTTTGAATTTTATTATTTATTATACGGTCTGAATAAAATTAACGAATATGAAAAGAATAATTTAGGGATATCAAGAACAAACTTATTTGATAACAATAATGATTATGCTATTTTTAATGATTTTAATATTCAGAATATTTTCAATACCAAAAACAATAGTAACTTCTTATATGCTTTAAAGAATAAATCATTTGAAATTTATAAATATAATGTATTGGGTTATGTAAAATTAGTAAACGTTTTGAAATCGATCAAAAATCCAAATAAATTAAGAAAAAACTTTATACAAATAACTTACATAAAATATTTAGTTAAATATATTCATAATTTTTTACGAAAATTAATTATTAATATATCAATTACAAACACAAATTATTTTAAAAATTCAATCTTATTTGATTTAAGAAATATATTTTTATTTTTTTACGGGTATGGTATCCCACCTTTCAACTTAAAAAAAAAAAACACTAAAGTTTATAAGCCCCACTATTCTCAGTAATTCTTTTTTATTTTTTTATTAATCTACTTATATATTTTTAATAAAAAATTTTATTTTACAATATTAAAGTTATTATATATTTATTTTATTTTAATTATTTTATATATATTTCATTTACTTTTTTATATTAAATAGATTAAGTAATATCACAAGTAGAGGTGTACAAATAAATGACTTAATAAAATTTTTACGAACATATTATGATAACAAGTAATTTAAGTTTTTAATTTTATTAAGAAATTTACATTAAAAATTTGGAATATTGTATATATATATATTATGTGATTTTCCTTTTTTTTTTTTTTTTTTAGTAAATTACTAGAATGGAAAAAGGTTGCATCAGAATTTGTAAATATTTTGAAACATATGAAAGAACTCGAATTATTCATAGATAGTCCAACTGTATCATTACATAATTACAAGTAAAAAAAAACAAAATAATACAAAATAAAATAAATAAAAAATAAATTTGAATTTATAGTGAAAATATAAAAATTAATGTATTTTTAAATTATTTTTTTTTTTCTTTTGTTATTTTTAGTTTTGTTAAGGAAAATACATGGTTAACATTGATAAGTGCGAAATTAAGGAATGATATTTATAAATTGCCAATGGATTTGAAAAGAGATATAATTCTTTTATTAAAAAATATTCGATCAGTTGATATGTGTTCAGGAACGAACCATTATGAATATGTTAATAATATTTTTACAGTATGCTGGTTTATAATTGTTAAAATATTTCAAAATTATGAAAAAAGTAAAAGAAATACTTAAAAGATCTTTCTTTTTTAAAGCATTTTTTTTTTATATTGTTTTAATGTCTTAAGCTGTTATATAAAATTTTCCTTTTTTTTTTTTTGTCTTTTTTTTTTTTTTTGTCTATTATTTTTTTTTTTTTTTAAATAACTGTATGTTATTTAAACATGCACATGAGTTTTCAAATGTTTTTTATAAACTTAAAATTTTAGTTAAAATATATAAAAAGTTTAATTCATAAAAAATTAATTTTTAAATTAAAATATATAAAAAACGAGTATTTCATTTATGTTACATTCAAATAAAAATAATAGTAATTTTTATAGGAATAAATAATAAATATATTTAACTTTCGGAAGCATAAAACAAAAAAAAAAAAAAAATAGAAGAAATAAAATAAATAAATAATAAATAACTAAAATCAGTAAAACTTATTATTATATAATAAAAAAAGAAACTTATTAAAGTATAAAGTTTAATTATTCATTATTTATTAAAAAAAAAAAAAAAAAAAATAGTAAAGAGTTCTTAGATTTTAAAATATTATTATTTAATGACTAATAAACTACCAACATTGTTATAAAAGTTTTATTAGTATTATTACTACAACGTAAATTAATATTAGAATTAAAATTATTATTATTAAAACATTTTGATATTGATCAATTATTTTAATATTATTAATCATCATTAATGTAATTTAAACTATTATTAGAATCATTTATATTATCATGCTTCTATTTTTTTTTTTTTACACATATATCATATACATATATTTTAAAACATATGAGAAAGGAAAATATAGTGAAAGTTACTTTAGATTTTTATAACATATAAAGCAAATACATTTATTCATATTATTAATAATTACTTGTTTCTATTATTTATATATTTTATAATATTGAATAATTTTATATGCTTATGATATGTTTATTAAATTTTTTAAATTTTTTGAAAAAAAAATAACTTTATCTTCCCAATAAAATTTTTTTATGAATATATAATTATTCAAGAATTTACGTTATATATATAAAACGTTCTTCACTATTATATTTAAAAAATTTATTTTATTTATTTAAATATTTTCTTTTTCCTTTTTTTTTTTTTTATACTTTATATATATATATATATATATATATTTAAAATATTATTTATTATTATTTCAATTTGTCAAATAAATTACAGAAATGTATGTATCAATAGTGTATCTTGCATTGTAAAATGAAGACATTAAATATACTTTAAGATAAAAAAAAAGAATAAAATTTTAAATAATTATAGCAATTAATATATCAATATATACTAATATACATTTATAAATATATAAAAGAAAAAATTTTAATTAATAATGATTTTTTTTTAGTGACATACATAAAAAAAAAAAAAAATTAAAAAAAAATTAAATAAAACAAGAAAATATTTTCAAAATGAATGAAATATTTAAAAAAAATTGTCTTTAACTTTTTTTCCATTTTTTTTTTTTATTATTTTTATATTTACAAAAAATATATATAATCTGTGTTAGTAATAGATATGTATATAAATATTTCATTTTTAATATAACTGTAAATTTAAAAACAATGAAAAAAAAAAAAAAATCAAAAGGAAAATAAAATAAAAATGCATTTTCATAATACAGAAAATATGTATCTACATATGAATAATCAAATTAATAATTTAGATAATACATATAATAAATATTTTAATATCATTAATACTCTTAACAATAGTAAAATAGAAAAGTTAAATAGATATCATCTCAAAAGAAAAAGTTTATTTGATAATAATTCTTATGTAAATAAAAATAAAAGTGATATTTTTATAAAGATGGGCCAGAAAAGTGCAAAGATACAAAAAAATCGATTGTATGAATTAAATAATGATATGTATAGCAATAGATATAAAAATTTAAGTTATAATCCAAATGAAGTGAAAGGAAGTAATTATAATTTGAATAATATTAAAGTATTAGATGATGAAGAAAATTACAATAATAATATAAATAAGAATAATAATATATATGATTTACATAATTATAGTAATATGAAATATGATTATACAAATAATGAATATAAAAAGCTGAATGGAGAAAATATTAATAATAACATGAATAACTATAACGATAGTAATACGAGAACTTACAACGCAAACAAAGAATTAAATTACATAAATAAAAATAACATGAATGAATCTAATAATAATAACAATTTTTCTATGTTCCCATATAAGTACAATGTGAAAAGTACTAATGATAATTTTGATGTAGATAAAAGGAAATTTGATAACTTTAATTATATGTATAAGAATAATACAACTTTTAATAATAACCATGATTTAAGTAATGATATTACAAACAAAATACATAATAATTTAAATAATAATATAAGTACATTATATAACAATTTTAGTCATAATATAAATAAATTACATGATATAAACAATAATTATTTAGCAAATAATCCTCACAATTTTAATAATTTAAATAGCAGTTTAACTAATAAACATAATAATATTTTGAATAATACGAAAGAAAAAAACTATGATATAGATCATATTATAAAAAAATATATATCAAAAGAAAACGCAGAAGAAAATACAAAATCGAATTATATTTATGCAAATAATGAAGCATTGAATGATATTCTAAGAAATAGCGATAATAATACAAATAAAAATACATTTTTATCTCATAATATATCATCATTAAGAAATAAACAAAAAGATGAAGAAGAAAAAAAAAGAGAAAAAAAAATTAGTTTATTAAAAAATATAATAGTAACAAATACAAATAAAAAATGCAATATTAGTTTTAATGATGATCTTTATGATAGTATGATTAATGAAAATTATAATTTAAATAGTAGTTCATTAGTAGATTATAATGGAGGTAACATTTATAATGATATATTAAATAAAAATTGTATAAATAATAAAAATCAAATAAATAATATATATGAAGACATAAATTTAATTGATAAACTAAATGAAACACCAAGTATTATGAATAAACACAAATTTAAAAATGAAATTATTTTAAATGATAATAACAATATTAATAATAATAATAATAATATTAATATTAATAATATTAATAGTGTAGATAAGATTTTTGATCATTTCAATTTTGATAATACAAATAAAAAAATAAGAAATAGTAATGTCGATTATTTAAAAAATAAAGATAATAATTATGATTTTCTTAAAAATAATTTAAATATATATGATAATTTAAAAAACAAAATAAATAGTAATCTAGGAAATTATCAAAGTAATACTAAAGATTATAATATTCACGATTATTACTATACTAATAATAAATTGCACTTTAATAAAAATATTAATGAGCATAATTTCAATAGTATATTTGAAAATAAAACCTTTAACGATTTAAATGATAAAGTTAATAACAATGCTATTGATAATTTAAGTAATAATTTTAATGATAAATTTAACAAAATTTTTAATGATAAATTTAATAATGATTTTAATGATAAAATAAATAATGACTTGAATAATAATTTTGATAATAAATTTAGTAATAATATTTTTAATGATAAACTAAACAATATTAATTTCAATAGCAATTTAAACAATGATTTAATAAATAATATTAACAAATATAATAAAAGTTTAAATAACAAATCAAATAATATGAATATTTTTGATAATTTTAATAATGAAAAACTAAATTTATTAAATGACGATAAAAATAATAATAATATAAATGAAAACATTTTTAAAAATTTTAATCAAAGTAACTTAGGAATAAATAACAGAAGAACTTCATTTTCAAAGAACTCATACCTTCCAATTAATGATTTTGGTAATTTAAAAAATGATAAAAACTTTAATTATATGAATAAAAATGATCCTATTGATAATGATGCGAAAAATAATAACATAAATATATTTAGAACGTGTGTGAAAAATAATGAAAATTATGTAGACAATAATAGTTATTTAAGCAAAAATGATAATTTAATTGAAATGAATAAAATATTTGATAGAAATAATAATGATAACAAAAGAAGTAATATAAACGATTATGAAAACATTTTTAATGCCAACAACAAAAATAAGTTGTTTAATCAGGATGATAAAATATTTCTTAATAAACAAGACGCACGTAATCTATATGATAAGGAAAATTTTAATTTTAATAAAATAAACAATTTAAATTATGATGATTCTATTTATAAAAAACCTTTCAATTATATAGAAAGAAATAATTTTTTAAATAGTAAGCGCTCATTTCCTTATGATAATGATAATTTGAAAAATAAGAATACTAATTTAAATAATTTAAGGGGTAATATAGATAAAAATTTAATTTATGAAAATTTTAATAACACTTTTTATAATAAAAGTAATTTTGAATTTAATTCAAATGATACAAAAATGAATACAATTTATTTTAATAAAAAAGATAAAGATATTGATTTAAAAAATCACTTTAATCCTCTAATTGATAAAGACGATAATTTTGATGCTAACAATATTATTAACAAAAATATTAACGATGTTAATATTTCTAATTTTAAAAATATTGAACAAAAGGATAACAGAATAGTAAGTACGTTAAATAACATGAACGAAAAAGTAAGTAAAAACATACCTAATAATTTAAACAATTATGATTTTATGATAAATAAGAAAGGTAATGAAGAAATATTAAATAAAGATGACAATTTTTTTCATAAATATAGTAGAATTCTGAATAAAGAAAATGATGAGTTATTAAATAAAAATAGAACAACTTTCAGTTATGATCTCAACAAAAATGATATATTTAAAAATAAAAATTTATTTAATAATAATTTAAATATTTTTAACAATTTTAATAAAAATGAAAATGAGGATCCAAGTAATAACTTAATAAAATTTGATAATGTTATTAAAGAAAATATTTTAGATAATATGGAAAAAGATATTAACATTAGTACTGCTAAAAATACATTTTTTAATTCAAATGATCAGCATAGTAGATATTTTAATTTAATAAACGGTATAAACAAAGCCAACATAAAAGAGCATACTAACAATTTAAATTATAATGATAATAAGCAGCTATTTAACCAAAATAATACATATAATTTAAGTACTAATAAACAAGTAGTTAATAAAATTCTACCGCCATTACCTTTTAAAAGCGTTCACAAGCCTAACTTAAATATAAGTCAAACAAGACTAAAATTATATGAAAATAATAAAGGATTAAATAAAATAGATAATACTGATATTCATTTCAATAAAATGAATGAATCCAATAACATTAATACATATATTAACCATTTTAATAGAAATCGTAATTATAACTTAAATAATGATGATACAAATATTTGCAATGCTAATGTTAATGATTTTAATAATTTAAATAATATCACAAATAACGACAATATAAGCAATGTGAATAAAAAAAATGATTTTAATTTTAGTGAAAAAATGAAAAATAAAAGTATAAATTATAATTTATTTAAGGAAAATTTAGTAACATTAAAAGAAAAAAATATGCAAAATAATGCTTTAAATGAATCTTCATGTTTATTTAAAGATAAAAATAATGACTTATTATTGAGAAATGATTTTAAAAATTCAAATGAATTAAAAGAATATAATTCAAAAGATATATGTAAATTCAATAATAATTATTATGAGCCATATATTGTAAATGAAATTAATCAAATAAGTAAATTCAGTTATAATAATATAAAAAATAAATATAACAATGTTAATAATACTATATTTGATAATCCATTCTTAAATAACAATAATTTTTTAAATTCCCAGTTGAATAATAATCTAAAACTTGAAAAAGAGGAAGAAAATGTAATAAATAAAAATCATAATAACTTAAATTTTGGTATTATAAAAAGCAATTATATTAATAGTAATAATGATAAAAATATATCTCTTAGTAATAATATTTCTATGTTATTAGAAAAAATAAGTGATAATTCAGATAAAAAAAATAATATAGACTATTTACAAAATAAATATTATGATTTAAATAATTTGAATAATGATAATGTTTTATGTGTAAACACAATTAATTATAACGACAATTTAAATATAGATACCAATAATTTTGTATTATCAGATAATTATTTATGTCATTTTGGTTTATCCACTTTATACAAATGTAAATTAAAAAATGAAAATTATTCTTTTTTGATCAATGTCATCGATTCTTTTTATTTAAACACTACTAATGGCAATGATATTGTTGCTAATAATATTTTATTTCATAAAAGATTAAGACATTTAAATATTTTATCATATAAGGGAAAAACAGCTGATAAAAATAAGTTATATTTATTATTTGAAAATATTCATGGAAATATTCTAAAATCTTATTCAACTCCTTTTGAAGAGAGTATTATTGCTTCTTACGCTTATCAAATAATCGACTTACTTGAATATATGCATAGTAATTTTATAATTTTTCATGGTAATATTAAAAATACGCACATATACATATATATATTATAATAATAATGAGGATTATATGATATTTTTTAAAAAGTTATATATAAATGAATTTTTCAAGATTTATATATTTCTTATTGTTCTTATATATTTTTATGTAGGTCTACTTTCAAATATAATTATTTTACAAAAAAATACTAAAGAAGAATTAATACAAATCTTAAATGAAAAAAATAAAAATATAAATAAATATTTTGATATATATAAACATGGTATTATTAAAGTATTTAATTTTGATTTCGCCAATATTGATGCAAGTAAATGGATTTTTTTTTTTTTTTTTTAAGATTCTTTCAGTTTTTTAGTGATATATATATATTTCTTTTTTTTTTTTTTTTTTTTAATAGCTGAAAAAGATTACGAATTTGATTTTTTTTGTGTAGCAGTTTTAATATATGAAATGTGTACCAAATATAATACATACTATTCAAATAAATTTGTAAAAATATATAACATATATATATATATTAAAATAGAAAATTTATTTATTTTTAATTATTATATATATAATTCTTTTTATTATAATTTATTTTGTTAATTTCTTCTTTTCTTAGGAAGATATTGTAGAAAAGGTACACAATACTAATTTTTTTTTTCCTCATTTTGTTTCTTTTGAATTAAAAAATTTTTGTTTTGAAGTAAAAGAAAAAAAAAAAATTTTTATTTCTTCATTATATATTTGTATGTTTAAATTATTATTATTATTATTATTTTTTTTTTTTTTTTTAGTTATGTTCTAAAAGAAAACATTGTTTTAATGATCTTAAAAATCATCCATGGTTCAAAAAAAATTTCAATTTTTAAAAAAAAAATATATATATATATATATAAAAATATATATATATATATAATTTTGTTCAATTTCTATTTATTTGTATTTTATAATTCTTTTGTTTTTAATGTCTATATATATATATATATATATATTTTTTTTTTCCTTTCCTAAATAAAAAGTATAACTATTTTTTGAATAACTTATAAATTAAAATAATTTTGAAATAAAAACAATTTTTTGCAATATTCTATTTGCACTTTTTATACTTGTTTCATATTATTATAAATTTTCTTTTTTTCTATATATCATATTTATTAATTTTATTTTTATTTCAGATAATAAATTTTATTTATAAGCACATAGTTTACTTATGTATGTAAATTCAATACAACTATAATTTATTTTCTTATATTGTTTGTTCTTTTCTTTCTCCTTTACTTAAGTTTTCATATTCTTTTTTCAATTCTTCCATCTAACGAAAAGTTATATAAATAGTAATAATATATATAAGTAGAATATTAAAATATAAATCTTAGGTAATAAATGTACATTTTTTTTTTGACCATTATTTTTAATTTATTGAAATATTGTTTCTTTTCATGGAATCCTTCAAATACATTTTTCGTTAATACATTTGTTTCTGCTTCATTATATTTTTTAATTGATTCCTCTTTTTTTTTTTTTAAATCATTTAATAATGTTTTTTTATTTTTAATAGTATCATACGATTCTTCTAACAACATAATTTTCTCATTCAATAATTTTTCTAAATACAAGTTCTTTTCATCATAGTGTAGTTTTTTCTTTAAAAAAAAAAGAAAAATTATTAATAATAGTTAAATATATGCATTTTATCTATTTTTAATTTTTTTTTTTTTTTTTCTTCTATAATTTGTACTTCTGTAGATTTCCTAATTTTTTTATTAAGGTTTTCAATTTTTTTTCCTAAATTATTTTCTTTATTTTTTAAATTTTTATATTTTAATTCTAATTGTTCAAAATCTGCATGAATTAAGTTTTCATTTTTTAATTTAAACTTGTTAAATAAAGAAATCTGAGACCTAAGTATGCTATTATGTTCATATAATTTTCTTAATGTTAACAAGTTTTTTCTAAATATGTCTTCTTTTCCTGATATTCTAAAATAGTTCATATCTTCCTTTATTAAATAACTTAAAAAAAAAAAATAAAAATGATAAAATAAAACAGTAGAAATAAAGAATTAAAATGAAGTTAAATTTTGATCTATATTAAAAAAAAAAAAAAAAAGAAATTTGAAATACCATAAATCGTTTTGCTTAATTATTACTTCTCTAATACACTTAAAAAATTCTTCAAGCAAAAGATAAGTTTCATTCTTCATGTGATTATCAACTATTTTTAATTTTTCTACATATTCAATAACAGATGTCAAGACTTGTTTATATTTTTTCTCATCTTCAATTGAATTACTTTCGTATACAAAATTATTGTCTTCAATAAAACTTAATAATTTACTTTGTATTTTTAAATTATTCTCTTTAATTTTTTCATTTTCTTTTTTCAAGTTTTCATTTACTATTTTTTCATCATTTATAACTGTGTCTACATTTTCATCATTCAAATTTTTCGAATGTAATTTATTTATTAGTATAGTACTGTTACTTATAATTTCTTTCATATTTATTTTATATTTATCATTATAAGATAGAAATTAAAATATAAAAAAATATATTCAAAATTATTAACAAAAAAGAGAGAAAAAAAAAATAAAAAAATATTATTAAAATAAAAATAAAAAATTCTAAAGAACTAATTAGATGAAAAACATCTATCTATATATATATTTATATTTTTATTTCTAGCTTCTTAAAATAGTTATATATATATATTTTTTTTTTCTTCTTTTTATTTGCAAACATTTCTGAAATATATAACAGCTCTTTTATTTTTTTTTTTTTTAATAATGCAGCATATTTTAAAAAATTTCTACTATTTCTTATTTCAAAAAAAAAAAAAAAAAAATTAATTTTTTTTTGTTTTTAATTATATAACAAATTTAAAAAAGCTTATATATATATATTTTTTCAATACTGTCTATATACGTGTTTTTTTTGAGAACATTTTACTAATATATTTTAAAATATATTAGATAATCTGGAATTTAAATTAAAAACAATAAAAAAATAAAAAAATTAGAAATCAAATTAAGAATAATATGCACATAAGTGTATATATTTACTTTTTTTTTCTTTAACTTATCACAGAAAAACTAGATATTCAAAAAAAAGAGTAAGATATTAAACTATTTTAGTAAAACGTCTTTAGCTTCATTAACCTTTGCTGCTATATATGTTGATCCTAGATATTTAAAAAAAAAGATAAGTGAAAAAATATAAAATAAAATTAAATATAAATGAGTATAAATAAATATAAAAAGAATGATATGTTTTCAATTTCACAACATTTTTATAAAATCATTAATAAAAATAAAAAGAGTAGTATCATAATTAAAGGTATTTGAAATTCTAAATAATCTTTTCTTTACCTCCGTTATCTGGATGATTTTTTAACATTAATTGCTTATGAACTTCTCTTATTTTTTCTTTATTTGTTGTTGGGTTGATATTTAAAATTTTGTAAGCTTCTGATTTTGACATATTTCTTTCAAATCCTTTTAAATCATTTTTTAAAAAAATATTTAAGTTTGTATTAAAATTAGAAGGAAAAAAAAATTTTTTATTATTCAAATTTATTTTTTGATTTTTGACATAATTTATTCCTTTTTTTGCAAACAAAACTCCACCACCAAATAATAACATAACAACTGGCCACATTTTTTTTCTTTTTCTTTTTTTTTAAATTTAATATGAAACAATTTTAAAAATTCTTTCTATATTATTTATTTTCTTTTTACATAATTATAATATATTTTTTTCTCAAGTTTAACTTTATCTTTTTATTTTAATTGTTTTAATTCCATCTTTCAAATATATAAAAATTTATAATTGATAATCTTGATATAAAAAAAAAAAAAAAAAAAAAAGTATCTTATAGAATTTCATAGAATAAAAAAATTAAACATATTCCTCTTTATAGAAAAAAACTTATTCAAAATTGTAGAATATTTTAAAATTTTATTTAAAATTTTTTTTTTTACTTATTTTTATTTAATACCTCTGAGAAAATCAATACAAAAAAAAAAAAAAAAAAAAATATTATACACAGTATTTTTTTTTTTTTATATTCTTTTGCAAAAAAGCATATATTAAATATAAATTAGAAAAAGAAACAATCACAATTTTTACAATTTTTTTTTGTAAGTTTAAGATTTTTCATAATTATAATAAAAATTATATGCTTTAAAAAAATTTATTTAAAAAAAAAACAAAAACTTAAGGATTTTTTTTTAAACGTATACAATAAAAATTGTTTACTTCTAAAAAATTTATATATATATATATATTAAAAAGAAAGATTATAAATTTTTTTTACAAAATTACCAAAAAAGAATTTATGTAAAAAATTTATAGATAGGAACTATATTTTTTTTTTTTTTTTAATTTCAAGTTAAAGTTCCTTTTTTTTCTTTATAAATAAAAGCTGAAAGATATAACAATTTCAATTTTTTAGTTGTAAAATAATTTCTAATAATAGGAAGATATATGACATATTTTGTGTTTATATTATTTAAATTAAAATATTCACAAATATTGTTTAGCTCTTTTATATCAATAAATTTTTGATAATCATGTGTTCCCTTTAAAAAAAAAAAAAAAAAAAGTTATTTATAGCTATAAAATACAAAAAAAAAAAAAAAAAGTTATTTATAAATATAAAATACAAAAAAAAAAAAAAAAATAAATAAATAAATAAGGGCATGAATAATGATCATTTATTTGATATAACATACCTTTTTAATTATTCCTGTTATATATTCGGCCAATATTATTGTATAAAAATAAGAGAAACAATTTTTATTAATAGAAGTAAATACAACTAATGCATTAGGTTTAGATAGTTCAGATATACACTTTATGAAATATATTTTTTTATTATTAGGTATATGCTCAATAACTTCTGAAGAAATAATTATATCATATTTTTTTTCATTTAATTTATTTGAATTCACTAAATGAACTATATCACAATTTGTATAATTTAAATTAATATTTATATTACTGTTTTCTTCTATTTTATTATATTCTATTTCATTTTCTTCTTGTCTTTTCTTTGCCAAATCAATTAAGTTATTTGATATATCTATACCATCAATATTTACTTCTACTTTTTCTAATGATGAATTGTATGTTTCAGATATGATATTATTTTTAATTAAAAAATAATAAATATTATTTTTCATGTATTCACATAATATACCTGCCCCACATCCTATGTCTAGAATATTTATTTTTTTATTAAATTTTTTTTGTTTTTTTAACTTTTGAAAATATATAAATTCATAATTGTTAAATATAAAGTCAAATCTATATTTATTATAATCATGTAAGCTATATAAATTTTTTCCTATTACTTTTTCTAAAATATCACAAAAGTTTTCATTTTCTTTTTTATGCCACCATTTATTACTTAAGTTATTAAAAAAAAGTTTCTCTTTTTCGTCAACAATTTTTTCAGAGTAAAACTTTTTGTTAACTTGAGAAAACTTAATTACATTATTTTTATATTCATTTAATATTTTCTTCATAATTTTTTATTAATATAAATAAAAAAATAATAATAGTAAGAACATAAATAGTTAACAAAAATACACAATAGGAGATAATAAAAAATTTTCATAAAAAAAAAAAAAAAATAAATAAAATAATAAGTTATTCAAAAAGTATTTCAATGAATTAATTTTTGAAATGTAATTAAAAATTTACTATTTGTAAGCACATTTTTAACTATATAAAAAACCTTATCTTTATTATTAAAAATAATTTTTATTTTTTATTTTTAATGCAAATTTCTCTGACACAAAAAAAAAAAAAAAAAGAAAAAATTATATATATAAAGAAATATAATAACTTCATAATTTCCTTCTTTATTTTAGTAATTTATGATTAACAACTTATAATTTTTATAATCTACATTGATATTTAAACAACTTTATTTTTGCTAAGTTTTTATAATGGTAACAAATAATTAATATATATACTAGCTAATATATCCTATATATTTATATTCAAAGTTGTAATAAGTTACTTTTTTATAAAATAAAATTTTACACTTTCTTTAAAAATAAATTTTACAACGTTTTTATTTTCTTTATCTTCTTATAAATAAAAAAAAATAGTATATTACTTTTTTTTTCTATATATATATTTATAATAATGTAGGAAATTTATTTATATAAAAGACACATGTATTCTAATTTTATTTTTTTAATTTCATTTAATTTTATATAATATTATTTTGGTTTATTTAATACTATTTAATTTTATTTTATCTTATTTTTTTTACTGTATTTCATTTTTATTTTAATAATTTCAATTTAACTAATTTTAGTTTTTTTTATTTTACTTTAAAAATATGTTATCGTTTTTTTTTTTTTTTTTTTCTTTTTTTTTATATCGTCGCTTTTAAACTTATTTTCTATTTGTTCATATTTTTTTTATTTAGATAGGTTTTTTTTTTTTTTTCCCTCTCTCTCTCTATTATTATATTTTTTTCTAAAGTATTAAAAAAAAATACATAATTATTTGCATTCAATTAAATTAAAAAGTTTTCATGCAACATTATTATTATTTTGTTTCGTAATTTTATAAAAGTAGTATATAATAATAAGGTATGTTTCTTCAAAAATTAAAAAACAAAAGATAAAATTTCATGAACATTAATATAGTATCTTATTAATACTTCTTATGCTTATGTTAATTTAAAGAAAAGATAGAATAAAACGACAAAAAAAAATAAGAAAAAAAAAAAAAAAAAAGTATTAATAACTTTATATTTTTAATTTATTTAATATTACAAAAATATGATAACAGAAATTTAGAAAGTTTCAAAAAAAAAAAAAATAAATAAATAAATAGATAAAATAGTATAGTATACATGTATACATTTATATAAATATTTAGATAAATAAAACACTAAAAACAAATATGGAAATAAAGGAAGTAATATCTTTATTTGATTATTTTTATATTTTATTTGATGATTATATCGTAAAAAATACAAAAGGTGTTAATAGTTATGAATCCATTTTTCATAAGAAAGAATTTGTAGAATTTTTAAAATTAGATTCTAATGTAAAAATAAAAAAGAAAGAAATCATAAGTAATAAAGATGAAATAATTGATGAATTAATATTTGCTTTTAAGCATTTAGGTAAATATATAAATAGATGTGATATGTTTTCTAAAAATGAAGAGTTAGATGACATAAACACGAAATATTTAAAATTTTTGTTAATCCCATTTATATTGGGTTTTTTAACTTATGAAACAATAAATATTAACATACGTTTTGAAAGATTAAAAGATTCCAAATTATATTTTCATGAGTACATTAGTTTGATAAATATTTATAAAATAATTAAAATGGATGATTATTTATTTGATGACGATAATGTAAACTTAGTGAATAGAAGAAATATAAAAATAAAAAGAACAAAAGATGAAAAAAAATATCAAGAAATGTTTGAGGAAATATTTAAAAATAATTTAAAAAATAAGAAAGGTGATGATATTGATGATACTTGTGACGACAACAGAGAAATGTATATATCTCTCATAAAGTGTAAATTTATACAAACATTGAATATAATTGATTTAATAGATACTGAACTACAGTTTTTGGAAATAAGAAATAATGAAAAAGAAAAAAACGAAAATGACAAAAATTCTGATGTAAAAAAAAATCAAGTAAGAAAGCCTTGGTTTTTTAGTATTAAAAAAAAAATGCAATTATCTGATGTTACTCAAATTAGAAACTATTATAAAGATTTAGTTTTCAAACCTTCTCATAACTTACCAACTATTTCATTAGATAAGTGCGCAAAAATTGAAATGGAATATTCTTTAGAAGGTACTAATGATAAAAATCAAAAAATTGATGAAAATGAAAATGATGAAAGTCAAGATTTAAAAAATGATAAAAATGATGACTATTATAAAGAATGTTCAAAAAAAGAAAGAGAAAAAGAAATTTTTGATAAAGAATGGGATGATTGGAAAGATTTGCACCAAAAAGGTATAGGTAATAAAAATAGAAATATCGCCTAAATTATAAATAAATATATAAATAAATATTTTATATAAATAGTAATCTAACACATTAATTAAATTAACTTGGGGAATAAACAAAATAAATGGTAAAACATAAAAAAAAGAAAAAAGAAATTTAGATTCAAGAATTAAATAAAATTACAAATTAAAAAAAAAAAAAAAAAGAATTGATAAAAGATTTAAGAATAAGAAGAAAGTAAAATTGTGAAAATAAAAGATGAAAAAAACGGGTTACCAATATAAAATAGCAAAAAAAAAAAAAAAAAAATTTTTTAAAGGTAAAAATTTTAATAAAGCTTTATAAATTTTTCTGACTTTTTTTTTTTTTTAACATATTCATGAACACAAGTACAATTTTTTTTTTTTTTTTTTGTTTGTGAATATTTTATGCATGCTTTTATATATAAAATATAAAACTAAATTATTTATTTGTATTTTTAAAAAAAAACGTTTTTCAATGTTTTAGAAATTACATATAAATGTTTTTCATATTTTGATAAACTTATTTTTTGTTTTTCCTAAGAAAAAATTTACAATTAAAACAAAGATATTAAAAAAATAAATTTAATTTATTTTAAAAATGATATAAAGCAAAAAGTATCATAAAAATGTGAAACAAAAATATAACTCAAGATAAAAAATGAAACACATAGTAAAACAAAAAAAATATATATATTTATATAATACATTAATATGATATTCATTATATTTATAGTGGAATAATTTTTTTATCAAAATGTTTTAAAGCTATTTTCACTTTCTTTTTTCTTTTTTCTTTTTTCTTTTTTCTTTTTTCTTTTTTTTTTTTTTTTATTTCCTTCTTTTATTGTATTTTATTTTAATACTCTTGTTCACAATATTTTCTCCTTTTTTATATTTTATTTTATTCTTTTTTTTTTTTTTTTTTTTTTAATAAAGACTTTAATAGTTAACATTAGTAGAAATATAAAAAAAATTATACATAAATTTAATTTTTTTTTCTTTTTTTTTTTTTAATTATTTTATTATTTTTGTTTACTGTCAATTTATATTATTTTAATGATTGCTTAAAAATATATTCTTATTATCTTTAACAAGACTTCATATTTTTATATTATATATACAAACATTTATTTATAATAAATACCTGTAAAAGAAAAAAAAAATTTTAAACTTGAATACTTTATTTTAATGAAAATATAAATATATTGAAATTATTGTTAAAAGTCATTTGTTTTTTTTTTTTTTTATTTTTAAAAATTTTACTATTATTGAATATATAACTTTAATTTTTTGTTCATTTTTTTTTTTTTCATTTTAATTATAATTAATAAACTTTTTATGAAAAAAAAATTACAATACAATATTAAACTTATAAATAGTTTGTAGCATTAAGTTAAAAAAGAAAAAGGTAGATAAATGAATACATAACTAAAAAGAAGATATAAATAAAATAAGAATGTTTAATGCTTAATTTTTTTTTTTTTTTATCTTCTTCCATTCTTATAGAAAATTTTATTAAAAATTAAAATGGCTACGAAAAAATAAAAAAGGAAAATAAAAATTATGTATTTTTCTATATATATTGTTTATGTTAGACAATTTTATTAGTATTCTATAGGAAATGAATAATAGAAAAAATATTTTAGTAATATTTCAAATATTTTACATTTAAAATTTTTTGAAATAAACTCTATGTTCACTGTACCTGATAAATATTAAAAAATTCATTCTCTGTAATCTATTATAAATAATATAATTTATAAAAAAATTAGATGCTATTAAATTTTATATATATTCATTACATTTATGTATTTTTTCTTTTGTTTTTATTATATTTTATTTATTTATTTTATTTTATTTTATTTTATTTTTTTTTTTTTTTTTTATTCTTCTTTTTTCAAATTGCATATCATATCTTTTAATTAAACATATAATATTTTATATACCTAAGAAACATGGTGATCTTTTTAAAATTTAGTTTTAAAAATAAAATGATTGAACAATTATTGTAGTTATCACTAAATATTAACTTTAATTTTTGTTAATTTTATAACTAGTGTATATTTTTGTTCAGTAACTTTTTTCTTATATATATATGCATTTTATTTTTTATTTCTTTATTAACATTCCTAGCAATATCTTGTTTAAATGACTAATACTTATTAAACTATGATGGATATAAAAGAAGTAAAAAGTGAAATATTAAATAGAGATTTTTTAAATAATGAGAATTCATTAAATTATGATAATAATAAAAAAAGAAAAAAGAAAAAAGAAAGTTGTTTCGTAAATTTAAGAGAATGGACTATTAAAGTACAAAATAGATATGCAAAAAAGTTAAAAAAAGAAGAACAAAAAAAAAGCTCAGAGAATAATAAAAGTAATAAGAATTTACAAAATGGTGATAGCTATAGATCATCAAGTTCATCTTCCTTTAAATCAAGATCAAGTTTAGGTAAGAAGATTTCCTATTCTTCTGAAGAATCGAATTTTGATTCTGATATGGAGCAGAGAATAAGAAAATTTTTAAATTTAGAGCAAAGTAATAGTTTAAAAAAAAAAAAAAAAAACAACCAAGATAGCAATAAAGAAATTGATGTTATCAACAATTCATTAAAAAAAGAATCAGATATTAAAAAAAGTGAATTCTTGGAAAATGAAAGTTATAATAAGGAAAATAAAGAAATAAGAAGCAAAAGTAATGATAAAGAAAAAATAATTAAGTGTAAAGAAAATAAAAATGATGAAGAAAAAAAGGAAAATGAAAAGGAAATAATAAAACTAAAACAGAAACTAAAGGAAACTATAATAGAAGAAACAGATAAAGATAAAAGAAATGAAGGAAAAGAAGTAAAAGAAAGAGGAACAAAAAATGAAAATGAAAATGAAAATGAAAGTGAAAACAAAAAGGTAATAAAAATAAGTGAATATGATACTAATAAAAATAATGAGAGTAATAATATTAATAGTGATAAAAATTCTAAAAAAAATGATTTAAATCTAACATATAAAGAAAATATATCATATTCTGATGATAAAGTCAACAATACAAAAAAAAAAAAAAACGATTTAAATGAAACATCAAAAAATTTAGATGAAAATAATTATAGTAATAATAATAATATTGATATTAATAATAATAATATTAATGATAATAATAATAATAATAATACTGATATTATTAATAATAATAGTAATAATAATTATAGTAATAATAATAATAACAATAATAATAATAATACTGATATTAATAATAATAATAATACTGATATTAATAATAATAATAATACTGATATTAATAATAATAATAATAATAATACTGATATTAATAATAATAAAGAAAAACAATATAATTCAATAAATTTAGAAGAATCCGTTATTAAATCAAATAATAATCATTGTGATAGATCCTGTGAAAATGATAAAATAGTAAATAAAATCGTAGAAGAAAATAAAAAAGATAAAGAGGATTATTATTCCCAAAAAAATAAAAATCATAAAGAAAGTAATAATAAATTTAATTTAGAAAATTCAAATAAAATAATAAAAGAATCTACAACAAAAGAAGAAACAAAAATATCAAATGAAAAGAACAAAAGAATTTATAATAATAATTTGTCATCTCCTTTAAAAAAAACAAAAAATCATAATAATAGTTGTGAAAATTCATATAAGAATAATAATAATAATAAATCATATAGAATTGCAAATAGTGAGAATATTATTAAAAATGATTATAAAAATAATAATATATCGGACAATTATGATGATAACAATAAATCATCTGCTAAAAGAAAAATGAATAATGAATATAATAATGAATATTATTCAAAAAAAAAAAATATTAATACATATAACAGTACTGATAAAAATGATAAATGCAATAATAAATTAGATCGTTCATATAATTCATATTCGGAAAATGATAATAAAAAAAACAATAATCACAAAAATTCAAATGAATATGAAAAAAAAAATATTAAGTATCCTACTTTAGTATCCAGAAATGATACTGAAAAAGGTAACAAAAAAAATAAAATAATTAAGTAAATTAATAAATAATATAAGATATAATGAATAAATAAAATAAAAAAAAAATAAACAAAAAAAAAAAAAATAATAATAAAAAATATAAGCTAAAGTTATAGGCAAATAAAAATGAATGATTTATATTTTTTATTTAAATTAAGAAAAGCGTATCACTGCTTTAAAATAAAAATGTTTATATGGTTCTTATATTAAATATTATATATATATATATATTTTTGAAAATCATTATGATGTTATAATATTTTTGTGTATTCAAAATAATTCTTTCATATTATTATACAATAAACATATTTCTAATTATAAATTTATTTAAAATTTTTTTTTTTCTTTTTTTTTTAGTTTTCGAATGTGATGTTAAAAGAGGTGAATCATCTTGTACACAATCTAACAAAAAAAATCAAGAAATGCATTTAAAGAAAAAAGAAATAAATAGTTTTAGTTCACGTAATAATTATGATTCTTCTAACAATCAAAAAAAAAGAGATAAACATTCTTGTGATAGTGAAATAGAAAATGTGAACAGATGTAATTATAAAAATAATTCAGGGGATTATGAGAAAAGAAGTATAAAAAGTGATCGCTCATACAGAAAAAAGTATTCAAAAAGTTATAACAAAGAAAAAATAATAAATGAGAAAGATAAAAAAAATTCCCAAGATAAAATAGAATCTTGCTATTTAAATGATGAAATGACTACTAACAATAAATTAAGATTAACAGAAGGTATTGACAAAACAAAGAATAATTATACGCAAAATACTCTAAGAAAGTACATTCAGAATAATGATATTTTTCCTAATGAAAAAGAAAAAGATAGAGAGAGAGAGAGAGAAAATAAGCTAGAAGCAGAAAAAGATAAAAAAAGGGAAAGGGAAGTAGAAATTGAAAAAGGTAAAAAAAGATATAAAGAAAAAAAAAGGGATAAGGAAAGAGAAAGAGAAAAAGAAAGAGAAAGGGAAAGAGAAAGAGAAAAGGAAAGAGAAAGAGAAAGAGAAAAGGAAAGAGAAAGAGAAAGAGAAAGAGAAAAGGAAAGAGAAAAAGAAAAAGAAAGAGAAAAAGAAAGAGAAAAGGAAAGAGAAAAAGAAAAAGAAAAAGAAAGGGAAAGGGAAAGAGAAAGAGAAAAAGAAAAGGAAAGAGATAAGGAAAGAGAAAGAGAAAAAGAAAGAGAAAGAGAAAGAGAAAAAAGGATTCAAAAAGAAAAAGATAGAGAAAGGGAGAGAGAAAGAGAAGTACAAAAAGAAAAAATAAAAGAAAGGGATATAGGAAATGACAGAGATGATAGGAAAGATAGAGACAGGATTAGAGAAAGAGAAAACGATAAAAACTTATCTAAAAATTTAGAAAAGAAAAATATAAAAAGTACTTATTCTTCGTTAGATTTTTTAAAAAAGAAATGTAATGGAGTTGAATCTAATATAAATAAAAAAAGATTATACATAAATGAAAATAATAATAATTATGTATCAAAAAAAAATTATGATGAGAAAGTTCATTATGAATATTCAGATAAAGACAGATATGTTTATAATTCGAGTGATATGCATTCAAGAAAATATTATTCTGATAAAATTAAATTAAATGATAAAGAAAATTGGGAAAAAAAAATGTCAAAATTAAAAGAAAAATTAATAAAAAAAAACTTAACCAAGTAATATTTAATAAAGATAATTCATTATGAAAATTTTTTAAAAAAAAAAGTTGAAGAAAATTAAATTCTGTGAATATAAGGAATTAGTAAATAAATCATTATTATGAAACTTTATTGAGGAATACTTTTAATAATAATAATAAAAGAAAAAAAAAAATATGTGCATATATAAAGTATGCATATATTTCAAAGAAATATTTAAATGAGGAAATAGAAAATATATGAATAAGAAAATGAAAATAAAATTTATGAAGGATTCAAATAATTTCTTTTAATTAGAATAATTATTATAAGTTTTATTTTCATAAAATGTTTTCTTTGATTTTTTTACAATATTTTATTTCATCTTTATTTTTTTAACTATTCTAATTCATTTATATGTATTAAAGGATTAAACTGAAGTTCTAATTTTCTAAAGATTATATCACATAATTTATTAAACCAAAGAAATCGAATTATAATTTATTTTTTTATTTTTTACTTTTTAAATTTATCCTATAGACGGCAAAAAAAAAAAAAAGAAAAGAAAAGAAAAAAAATTATGTGTTCTTTGAAAATATAATATATATATATATATATATATATATACATACGAGTTTTAAGAAATTATTGAGAAATTGCACATAATGTATTATAATATTAAATAAGAAGAAAAAAAAAAGAAATAATATTAGATTATAACAAAAGGATATAGGGAATATTTATCAGAAAAATTTATTTAATGTAATTGGATGTTTAATGGCATATAAAAATGGATTTTATTTGTATATTTTTATTTGAATTTGCACTTTTTTGTTATCTTGAAAATGGTAACTGTTCAAATTTTATTTCCATATATTTTAATTTTTTTTTTTTTTTTTTTTTTTTTTGCTAAGAAAAGTAATAATGAATTAGAAAAAAAATACAAAAAGAATACTTTTGTATTTAAATTGAAATGATCTACTATGATTTTTTTTCTTTTTTTTTTATTATTTATGTGGAGATGAAGACTAAATATTCAAAAGGATTAATTAAACTTATATCTCATATTAAGAAATTTAAAATAGAATATCTTATTTACATAAACATATATATATATTATATATTTTGAATTTTTATACGAATAAAGAGAAATTAACATCAATGAAAATAATATTTTAATAAAGATATTTCTCAAATAGGCATATTATCATTAATAAGATTTATATCAATAATTATTCTATTAAATATTTTTCAGAATAAAAAAAAATATTATGATAAATATGTGTTTTTAAACAATAATATTATTAAGGAATATATACAGTTTATTTAACTAAGAAAAATAAAAAAAACTGAAAAAATCGGAAAAATAAAGCATAAAGATGTAACAAAAAAAAAAAAAAAAAAAAAGGTAATTGTAAATATATTGTAAACAGTAAAATTTACTTAAATATATTTAAAAAAAAAAAATAATAATAAACAAAGTGCAAATAATTGAAATATATAATATAAAGTATGCATTATTAGATAAATCATAAATGACATGGAAATAACAAAGGAAAAGAAAAAAATAGTGAATGAAAAAGAAAAAATTTATACAATTTAAAATAATTGTATATTTTGTATTTATTACACAATAGCAGATAAAGAAAAAATTATTTTTTCCTTTTTTTTTCATATACTCATCAAGTAAAATAATTTGATGGTAATATATTTAAAGCATACTCAAAACCCCCGTACAAAATTGTAATAAATTTTATTTTTAAATTAAGAAAATTATAAATAGAATCGAAATCAAAAATAGAATCATGAAATATTAAAACAATAGTCTTTAAATCAATATTTATATTAAAATCATCAATATAATTATTATAGAGTCCTTTTTTAAAATTAATTAAAAATGTATTAGCATGTATAGAATATTTGAAACGTTTCTTATTAAAACAATCTGGTAAACGCATATCAACAAAAATAAAATTATCAAAAGGTAATTCATTTAATAAATAGTTTGCATAAAAAAATGGTAAAATAGGAAAACGACTTATTTTAATAGCATCAATATATTTAAATTTTTTTTTATTTTTCAAGTCATAATATATATTGCTTGTATTCCTTTTTTTTTTTTGTATAGAATTTTTTGATTTGTTTTTTTCATAACAGATAAATTCATTTAAATTATTTTTTTTGTTCTTTTTATAATATTTTAAAAAATATTCATAATATTTTAATTTTAAAGATTTTTTATTATTATGCTTTAATATGCATTTATCATCACACATAATTGTGGTACTGCTTTTAATGTCTTCGTTTTCAATATATTCACCTTTTAATTTAAAAAAATTTGATTTTCTTTTCATATTCATAAAATTAGCATTCATTGTGCTTAAATTTTTGCTATTTAGACTTTTATTTTCTTCAACATTACTACTTAAAGTATTAAACTCCTTATTTATTAAATTATTATCTTCCTTAATTAATAATTCATTTTCAATAATTAAATTTTCTCCGTTGTAAAAGTCTCTTACATTTTTAACATTTTCATTTTTTTTTTTATTTATTTTCTTATAAATTTTAAAAGTATCTTTATGTACGTAATAATGAAACCAATGCTTTTGCTTAACTAAATAAGATAAATAATTAATACTATTATATTTTTTAATAAGCTTATTATCAAAAGTTACCTCGTGAAATTCAATACAAGAAGGAAAAGCAGTATACAACACATGAGATTTGTTAAATAACTCTATTGAATTATTTAAAACAAAATTTAAGTCAACTATATTAGATAAAGAAAAAATTTTTTTGTAAAAATCATTACAAGTTTTCATAAGAAATTTTTTTAAATATAGTAAAATACTTATGCAAACAAAATATATATATGAATGTGGTAATGTAAGAATTTTATCTAACAACAGATAAATATTCTCTAAATCAAAATAATTACAAAATAACGAGCATGCCCAACTACG
Organism: Plasmodium relictum; assembly: GCF_900005765.1. Taxonomy (NCBI): domain Eukaryota; phylum Apicomplexa; class Aconoidasida; order Haemosporida; family Plasmodiidae; genus Plasmodium; species Plasmodium relictum. Next base: position 538,609 of record NC_041681.1, on the reverse strand, counting down.
TATCAGATTAGTTATATTTATATTATTTTTAAAAAAAAAAATAGATAATTCAGGAATATAATAATTTAAAAGACTGTTGAAAATGTAAAAATATTCATTAAAATAATATTTATTTTTATATAATTCTAATAAATATTTTTTTATGATTTTTTTAATACATTTATAAGCTAAATATATATTATCATAATATAATAATGCTATAGGTATTAATAAATACATTAAATATTTATTTTCTACATCTAATTTAAATTTTATAAGCAATAACAAATCATATATTTTATTTTGAAATTTTATGCTTCCAACTAAATCATTATTACACTTCAATTTTTTTTTTAAATTTTTGAAATAATTACTTACATTTTTATTCGTACATATCTTATTTACATATTTTTTACTTTTATCTAAATCATTTATGCAATTAATTCTTTCATTTGTATCTAAATTATTTATATGATCATTACTTTTAATTTCACTTCTTATATTTAATAATTTATCCTGGGAATCATTAATATTTGAATAAACATTTTTATAAGATAAATCCATTTTTACAATTTTATTTTTATATATTAAATTAATCAAAATTTTTATATTTTCCTTTTTTTCTAAAGATTTCTTTAATAGGATTTTGTAATTATAATCGAGTAAAATCAGATACATAATATTTCTTAAGCATATAGGGAATTCATTATTAATATTTTGATATAATTTCAAATTATTCAGAGGACAATATTTTAAGAATTCTTCAAATTTTAAATATAGATTATATTGATAGATAAAAAAAAAATTTTTTTTATAAACGCATTTACACGATAATTTTTTATTATTGGATATAAATAAATATGCGTCTTTTATTATATCGTAAAATTCTCTAAGATATATGCCAACTGTGCTTATATTATAATCTTTGAATAGTAAACAAGAGTTTTTTATATTACATGATATATTAAAAAAATTAAAATGAATAGTTTTTTCATTTTTATTATTACTGGAAATTGGAATTTCATCACATAAAGTACTAATTTCTATGTCTTTCTCTACTGGTTCACAAGATATTTCTTCATTATTTCTTTTCTCTTTTATTTCATTTTTATTTCTATTTTTTTTAAATTTACTATTAGGCTTCGTTATAATTTGATTAATTACTGTTTTTATGTTATTATGTCTTTTTTTTTTTAATTTATATGTACTTATATGTTTTTCATATAACATTTTATTATACTTTATATGTTTGCGCATATTAATATCTTCTTTTTCAAATTTTATTCTTTTAAGTTTCTCTTTTTCTTTCACTAAATGTTCATAAATATAACATAAATCATAATATTTATTTATTAAATTTAATTTATAAAAAGAAAAAAGAGGCAAATTGTAAAATTTTTGTTTCCTTTTATAAATTAAATATGGAATTTTTAGTATATTACATGACCTGAGAAAAAAATTATATTTCATTAATTCTTCATCATAATTAATATTATATAATAAATTATGCCAGTAATATATATTTTTTTTATTAATATAATATTTATTTTTTAATTCACTATAGTTTTTAACACTTAAAATATAATCGATCATGTAAGGATTGTAATAATCATATTTATAATATTTTTTTTCCTTTAATTTTACTGAATTTATACTTTTATTATATTTTTCTTTCATATTATTTATATTATTATCATGTAATAGTTTTAATTCATTAGTGATTAAATAACTATTATTATTACTTTTTGAATAACAGTTATTTTTTTTAACAATATAGTCATTATAGAAAAAATAGTAATGAGATAATAAGGAACATACATTACTTTTAGAAAAATTTAATAATAGACATTGATATAAAAAATTTAAGAAAAAAACTTTTTCATTACTCTCTTCAGGTGAAAATATTTTTTTTAAACTATTTTTTATTAAATCGATATTAAAAAATTCTGAATACATTCTCTCAATTATTTTTATAAAATTTATATTAATTTTATAATTTATTAAATTCTCAACAATATTTTTAATTATTTTATAACTAATATTTATATGGTTATTTTTTGTATTTTTAAAATTTTCTTTACATAATTTTTCAAAAGTATTATAAATATTAATATTTATTAGACTTATTTCATTTCTATTCTTTTTTCTTTTTTGATTATAAATATAAATAAAATAAATTTTTATGTACAAAATAATTATAAAAATATTTTGAATTTTGTTTAAAATATCCTTTTTTTCTAAATTTTTAAAAAAAAACATTTGCTTTTCTTTCCTTTCACTTCTTTCTTTATGTTCTAATTCTGTTTTTTTTAAAAAATTATTTGTAGTATTTTTTTTTTTTTCTATAATTTTTTTTAAAATTTGAACAATTTCATATATTTTCTTCATTTTTTTATCCTTACAATTTTTATTATAACCATTTTTAGAATTAAATTCATAAATGTTGTCATTTTTACAATCATTTATTTTCTTTTCTTCTATATTACTATTACTAATATAAAAATAATGAAAATATTTTATTATTTGTTTTCCTGAATCTTTTTTTTTGTTATTTTTCGTAATGTTTTCTTTGTTTCTCCTCTTTTTAATGTATAAAATTGAGTCGCTAAAACAAATTTTTTTTTTCTTTTTTTTTTTTTTAGATACTTTTAAACTATTTATTTTTTTCAAATTAATAAAATAAGAAAAATTTTCTATTATAAAACCAAAATTTAATATTCCATTAATTATCTGAAGTATTATAATACCTATGCTGAATATATCAATATGCTTATACACATCATATTTCAAATTGATTTTTTCATTTTTAAGTAAGTTTAAAAATATAAAAAACGGAAGATAATATACTATATCCTGCGTAAAATCAAAATAATTAAAATAATTTTCAATGAATAAATAATTATCTTTACTTTTATTTTTCTTTTTATTTTTGTTACACTCATTACTTTTCTTTACATAATCTACTAATTGGTAATCATTTATGTTGCGAGTGATTAATTTATTTTTATATTTTTCAGAAGATATAATTTCATTAATTAATTTATTCTTAAAAAAGTCGTTTTCTTCATTAGAATAAACATGATTATTGAATAAATAAGATATGCAATAACTATGCAATTTAACTTTTCCTTTAGGTGTAATTAAAATATTATTTGTTGTTAAATTTAAAAATTTTATTTTTTTTTCATGTAAATACTGAACAGCACTTAATACTTCATAAATAATTTTATTTAAAACTTTTGAATCAATAATCTTATAATTAGTAATATTTGAATATTTAATATTGTTATTTTTTGATAATTTTTTTAAGCACTTAAAATTTGCATAATTAATTTTTTCTTCATGTAATATATCATATAATGATAAAGAATAATACTCAGAAAAAATTGTATAATTATTTTTCTTTCTTCTTAAATTTAAATATCTACATATATTTGGATGATTTAAACTTTTTATTTTTTCAAATTTCCCGGCTATTAAATTATATTTATTTTCAAAACAATACTTTTCATTAACTTTGTCATATGAAAATTTTTTTTTAATTGATTCCTCATTTTCATTTAAAGAATAAATTTGAATACCAAGAAGAAATTCTGATGATTTGCAATATTCAAAATACATAATTTCTATTTTTTTATTTTTATAATATATAATTTATCAACATAATTTTTTATAATGTGTATTATTTCTACTACTTTGTATTATATTTTAAAGAGATTTATCATTTATTTAACATCTTTATCAAACATATACTATTTAAAAAACAAATATTTTTTTTTTTATAATACTTCTAATACTTTATATGTAAACAAATATAATTCTGTTAAAATACCCACTTATATTTTTAATAAATATAATAATTTTCTTTATCAATATAAATTTTTTTATATACTACATTGCGCAATAGTTGTCTCTTTTACCTCTGCTTTTGTTAAATATGCATAAAAATTTTATAATTTAAAAACTTGATAATTAAAATATATATATATATATATATTAAAAAAAAAATTATAAAACTTATTAAATCCTATCTTTAATTAAATATTTTTTTATTATATTCATATTTCTTATTTAAAATTTATAAAGAAAATTTATCTTTTTTTATTTTAATTTAATTTTTTTTTTTTTTCTCTTTTTTAACATTCCACAATATATAATATTGTAAATACAAAAAAAGAAAAAAAACTTCTAAAGTATCTAAATTTTTTACTTAAAGTATAAACTTAATAATTTAACTGTATTAAAAGTTTATATCTATTTCAACACATTACTAGTAACCTAAAAAAAATAATAAAAAAAAGGCAAAATAAATAATATTAAAAATTAGAATAGAACAGATAGAATAGTAAGATTGAATTAAAAAGTAAATTATAATTTATTGATAATATATATATATATATATATATATATATATATATATGATTTAATACAAACCTAAATAAAAAAAATATCTAAGAAATCAAAAAGAAAACCAAAGTAATTAAAAATATGATAAAAAAAAAAAAAAAAAAAGAATAATAATTATGCTAATTATTCATTACACTGCTGTTCTATTTCACAGAAATACATTATTGTTTTACTGTTAACAATTTGATACTTTATCCTATAATTTTTTTTTTAATTTTTTTTTTTTTTCTAGGGTATTTATATATAATTGTTTTTTTTGAAAATATTAAAAATATTCTCTTTTTTTTTAAATAATAAAAATGCATATTCTATTTAACCTACTTTACTAGTAATATTCATTTTTCTTATAAACTTTATAGTATACCATAACTTTTTTTTTTTTTTCCTTTTTTATATCATTTCATTTTAATAAAAATATCATTTTTTATTAAAAATACTTTATTATTATATTCTTCACAAAATTTCCTTTTTGTAAAAAAAAAAAAAATATATATGTTACGTATTGCACATTTTACTTAATTTCTTTTTTTTAAAAGAAAATTTTAAGATTTTAGAATTATTTTTTATTTAAAATTTAAAATTCATTCTATTTAATTTTATAAAAATATATTTTTTATATAGTAATTTTTTAATTCCTCTTTATAGTTATTAACATATATATATATATTAAGCTATTTTACATAAAATTGCATCTTTTTTTAATTGAATATTTAGTTAACATACATATAAAAAAAAAAAAAAAAAAATCGTTACAATCTGATATTTACAAAAATTAAGAAAATAAAAATAATTGATTTTTTTTTTTTTTTTTTTTTTTTAATTAAAATATAATTTAAGATTTTTTTTTATTGTTTTTTCCTATTTTATTTTTAATTTTAAAACAGAAGAAAAAGAGTTATTTTTAATTTTAGAGAATAAAATCATAAATTCTATGTAATATAAAAAAAAACAGCTATTTTTCTTTAATTTTGATATAATATAAAATTTATATTTATTACTACACTTAATAAATGTTATATAATTAATATAAAACATTTATTTACGTTTTTCATAGAATTAAATTATTTCTTTTACTTTTTTTATTAATTTTATTATTTTTTTTTTTTTTTTTCATTGATATTTAAAAAAAAAATTTATGATTCTTGATTTGATATATTTTTTTTTTTATTAAAAAAAAAAAAAAACAATGTTCTTAGTTAGTAATAGGTTAGTATAATTTTTTTTTTCAGAGAAAAATTTATTGAAAAAGAAAAAAAAAAAAGAAAAAATAAGTATTTTTTTTTTTTTTAATAATGGAACATTTAAATGATGAGGTAAAAAAAAAAATTTATGACGATGACTTTGATGAAACAGAATTCGAAAAGCTTTTTGACAGAATTATTGAAAATTCAAATAAGGATGATATAGTAAAAGAATTAGATGTAATATTTATTTACTGTAAGAAAAATTTGGAAACATTTAAGAAATTAATTCTTAAATTTAGTTTTGATAACACATCTACTGATGTAATAAAAAAAAAAAAAAAAAAAAAAAAAACATTTTCTATAAATGTTATTTTGTATACATTTATGATAATTTTTTTTTTTTTAGGAAAAAAAGTTAATAGGAGAAAATTTTTTATTAATATATAAAAATTATGAAAATGAAATATGTAACTTTTTGTTAAATAATTTAGAAAAAGATCATTTAAATTTTAATTTAAAAATTGAGAATAAAGAATTTACTTGGGAAAATTATAATTATGAAGAAAATATACTTTTTATTTTATTCTTACAGTTAATATATTATAATCCAGTTAATATAATTTGTAATATCATAAAAAATGATAAGGTTTTTTTGTTATACTTTCTATTATATATAGAAAATAATTTATCAAGAAACAATATAGATATAAAAGAATTAGATACGTTAATTTTTTTATCAAAAGAATATTTAAATAATGATAAGTGTGATGAAAATAAGAAAAATACATTAGAAGCATTAATGAACATATGGAAAAAGCAAATTAATTTAAAAAACAAAAATTATAAATTTTTTGATGATAACAATGATGATGCAGTTGATTATGATGATGAAGAGGAAGATGCGAACAATAATTTACATGAAAATTTAGATGATAAAATTAGTGATTCTTTTAATAATGATTATCTATTAAGCAAAGAAAATAATGACAAAGTTCTAATAAATAATAATGATATATCTGAAGAAATTGTAGAAAAAACAAAAAGTGATTCAAATGAAAAAAAAGACAAGGAAGATGATGATAAAAAAGGTGACATATCTGAAAATTATGATTTATGTTTAGATGAAAATGAAATTAATGAAAAAATAGAAAATATTTTAAACAATTTATCCTCTGATGAAGAAGAAGGAGAAGTAGTTGAAGATGAAATTCCTTATGAACGGGTAAAGGAAAATAATGAAGAAAACAAAGAAATAATTTTATTAAATATATATTCAGAAATATCTGATAAAAATTTAGATATGCTATTAAATATTTTTGGTAAAGTGAAAAATATATATATGGATGATAACGAGGGTATACACGTTTTATTTTTTAATATTAGTAGTGCAAGAAAAGCAAAAAGTTACTTAGATAATTTAAAAATAAAAAATAGAAGAATGCAAGTTATATTTGGAAATTATGAAGAAAATGAAAAAGATGATATAAATGCTTTAGATGGAGAAGAAAATGAAAATAATATAAGAAGTGAATCAAATAAAAGCATAATTTCTAGAAATTTTCTTGAAAAATCAGTCAATAATATAAATTTAAAAAAAAATGTAAAATTATATAAAAATAAAAAATATTATATGAAAAATTCTCAGTTATTTCATAATAATAATATTTTTAAAAATACATCAAAAAATGCTTTACATATGAATAATTTTTACGTTTCATCCAATTCACAAAAACTGCCAAATGATTTTATATTATCTTCAGATATTCCTTTAAATTCTGAAAAAATAATAAATAATCATGAACTTAGTGTAGAAAAACAAAAATTTAATTCAGTTAATTTTCTCCATCCACCACCTCCTCCTCCACCTATTAATCCTTATAATTCTTTTAATGAAAATATAAGAAAGAATAATGAACCATTTTATGTTTTAAATAATTTTCCAATAAATAATGAAAAGAATATTCATAAAATTTCTTTGCCATCAAAAAGAAATATAAGTGATCAATTCTCAAATAACTTCATTCCACATAAATATAATAATTATGAAATATCCCCTAATACAAGTTATATTTCGTATTTAAATAATTCTTTTTCAAAAAATTTATATTCAAAAAATATTCCCCCTCCTCCTCACACTAATAATATAACAAATTCTAATAAAAATAATTCCTCCCTAACACCAAAAATTGATAGTTATCCAAATGTTTATCAACAAAAAGAAATCGATGAGTTATCCTCAAGGAAAATGAATGATATTGTGTCTATAAATGATGCTAATCCATTTAATATTCATAAAGATAATTTAATGAGTAGCAATCCTACATGGATAAGTAGAAAAGAAAATAAAGTATTAAAATGGTGTACTAATGCATCCATTGAAGAAAATCATTTGGATTTTTTAAATTCTTTTTTTCAGTATAAGTTATTTAATAGATATTTATTGGTAACTAATATTCCTACTAATTTGCAAGATTTAAAAAAATTTAAAGAGTATGTTAATAATATTTTTTCAAATGAAAAAAAAAATTCGTTATCTGTAGAGGTTTTTTTTTTCTATTCAATTAAAAATGAAGAAGAAAAATTATTCAAAAATCAAAATAATAAGAAAGGGAGTAGTGAAGATTTTAATAATAATGAAGGTGATAATGTTAATAATAGCAGTAATAATGATCAAAATAATGATATAATTGTAAATAGTGAAGAGTTTATTTATGAAAGTTACCCAAACAATGAAGAAGAAAAAAATAAGGATGAACAATTAAATGAGGTACAGGAAAATGTGGATAATGAAAAAGACAATAGTATTCATAAAGGGAAAGTTAATAAAAATGATTTAAAAAAGATATGTTTTGAAAAAGAAATAAAAAATAACCAAGAAAGCATAAAAATAGAAGAGAAAGTAGAGGAAAAAGAGAAAGAAGAAATAAAAGATAATGATGAATGTAAAAACGATATTAATAAAAATGAAGAAGAAGAAAATGAAGAAGAAAAGGAAAAAAAAGAAGAAAAAAAAAATAATAGTAAAGAAAATGAAAATTTAGAAAATAACTCTAAAGACAATGAAAAATGTGATTATATGGACGTGAACAATGAAACAACAGAAAAAAATATAAAAAATGAATCAGAAAAAAAAAAAAAGAAAGTATATGCTCATTTAACATTTAGAACTATTAAAAAGTGTGTAGAAGCAAAAAAAGCTTTGGAAGAAAAAAATTTTTTAGTAACTTTTTCAGCTCCTCTTAAACCTAATAATTGCTTATGGATAGGTAATATTCTAAAAAATTATTTTTTTAACACAGCAAGTGTGCTAAAAACAATGTTTACACATTTTGGAGAAATTACAAATATTAAATATGTAAGTGATAAAAATTGTTTTTTTTTACAATATAAAAGTATTCATAATGCTATTAAAGCTAGAAATCATTTATATGGAATTCAAATTTCAAACAATACTCTTCTTAATATAGATTTTTCTACATTAGGAGAATGGGAAAATAAGCAAAAAGTTAGCTTGTCACGAAAAAAGTTGTTAGATATTTTGTCAAATGATAATAATAAAGCACAAGAAAGATTAGAAAGGAAATTTAATAAAAGAAATACAGGATTTCTTGATTCCAAAGTTATGTTATTATTAAAAAAAAATGGTCATAAAAAAAATTTTAATAATAAATATGATGCAGATAGTCCCAAAAAAGCCAATAGAGATAATTCTGCAACTAATTTTAATGAAAAAAAAAATAGAATTAAAAAAAATAAATCATATCAAAATAATTCAGAATACATTAAAAATAATAAACACATCTATGATAAAAGGGATTCAAGAAAGACAACCAAAAGAAAAGGTGAACAAGTAGATTATAGAGATCATAAAAAAAAAAAAGATAGCGTAAATATCGAAAATAATTTTTCTAATGAGGACAATAATAGTAATAATAATATTGATAATGATAATAATGCTAAAGAAAAAACAATTGCTTTTTATGTTAACCAAAAATATAAATGTGATTTTAGTGCAAAATTTTATAAAGGAAATCCTAGCATTAAGATGTAATTCTACCTAATCAATTTTTTTCTATCAAATTAAACTTTTTATGTATATTGTTTATAAATATTTATATATATTTTTTCTTTTTTTAGATACCCCAAATTAAATGTAGAAACTAAAAGTGATATTAAAAATTTAAAACAGATTAAAAATTCCTGTTCTAATTATTCAATTTGGCAATTAGGAGCAAGTAATTTTTTTTATTTTTTAAAAAGATATATAAATAATTTTATTAACAAATATGCTTTATATGTTTTATCTTCTATTATGTAATTGAATATATATATATATATATATATATTTTAAAGATTCTAATCAGAAAAAGAAATTTGTTCGTATATGTGAGCATTTTAGTAAGAAAAAAAATATACCTGTTATTATTGACAAGCAGTATACTACGTTTATTGTTCCAATTAAAGAAGATTATTTAAAGGATTTAGAAGTAAAAAAAAAAATAAAAAATTTTTATTTTTTTTTTAAATATATATACAAGTATAATGAAAAAATATATAAAATAATCTTTAAACTTTTTTTTTTTTTTAGATTGAGAATACTGACTATATGTATGCTTTTGTTCTTGAGACTAAAAAATCATAAAATATATTTTTTTCTGTTTTAATATATATTCACACAGATTTATAAATGTTATTTGTTTTTTTACATAAAAATTAATTTTTTTAGAATATTTTTTTTTGATGTAAGTTTTAAATAAAATTATAAAAATTGTAAAAAAAAAAAAAAAAATTTTATAAAAAGTGGCACCGTTCAGATACAAAAAAAAAAAAAAAAAAAAAAAAAAAAAAAAATTATGCGCGCATTTATTATAGCTTTTAAAAAATTACAACTAAAAAAAAGACATTTGTTTTATTTTTTTTTTAAATATATTTCTCTAAAATATAGCTTATGATGCATAAGGAACGAAACTTTATTATATTCATAAGAAAAATAACAAAAAGAAAATAAAAAAAATTTATGTATAGACGTAATAAATATATATAAATGGAAAATTATATGTTTAATAATAAAAAAAAATTTTAAATTTAAATAAAAGATACTTAAAAAATTTTTAAATTTTGATCATCTCCAAATTTATTAATACTATTTTTTATTTCTATAGGAACAACAATTTTTTTATCTATTATTTCATTTATGAAATTTTCACATGATTTCAATTTTTTTAAATTTTCTTCCACGTTATTCTGATAGCTATTAAAGTTATAATTTTCTGAGAAAAAAAGAAAATAAAAAAAAGAAATATAGGCAAATAAAATCATTTTTTCTATAAGGAATACATAAAAAAAAAATTTATTTTTATAATTATCTAATTAAACATATATATATATATAATATATAGTAACTTACCATTTATGAAAATAGCATATATAATATCAACTATATTAAAAGAATTAATTCTTTCTGATATATCTAAGGGCCTATAAAAAATAAAAGCATGTACATATTATATAATACTAATTATTATAAAATATAATTTTAGATTCAAAAATACTCACCTTGATTTAAGAGTAAATATACATTGTTGTAACTTTTTCATGATATTATTATTGATAGATTTACATTCTTCATTATACTTATCTTCTTCATCAACACATTCTATTTTTACTTCTACAATACCATGAAGCAAAGAAGCAAATGTAAAAGATTCTTCTAAATTTATCTAAGGAAAAAAAAAAAAAAAAAAAGAAAGAATTAGTGAAATGATAATAATTATATATAATAGTAAAATCCATTTGAATATTTTAAAATAAATTCGAAACATACATATAAATAGAGCCAAAAGGAATGGTTACTAATTTGATTTGACAAAACAATAGTTTTAAAAATAACTATATTTTGATAATATTCAAAATATGTATTAGATAAATATAAAAAGCATTTTAATAATTGTTTATACTGAAACAAAATATGATTTAATATAAAAAAAGAGTATTCCACTTCTTCAATTAAATATTTCAATGCTTCTTTATTAGGTTTAGCTGTGCTTATATCATTATTATTAATATTATTATTATTATTATTATTGTTATTGTTATTATTATTTTTTCCTTCTTTATTTGTATATTTTTGTAATTTTTTATTTATAACCTCTAATAATTTATATTTAACTATTTCTAATTGTAATTTCCATTCTACACCTAAATAATTATCATGACAATAATAAGAATAGCTTTCTATATTTTTAATTAGTAAATTGGTGGATTTTCTCTTTTTATTTTTATTATTCAAATTAATATTATTAATTTGAATTATATATTTATCTTTATCATAATTTTTATTCCATATATGATAATACATATTCTCATTATTTATATATTTATAATATGTTGATATTTTGATATCCTTAAAATTTTTAAAAGAATCAATTAATATCTTATATGGTCTGAACAAACTCAAATATTTTTTATTATCTTCATTTTCATTATTTAATAAATGCATTTTATTTGCTATTAAATGCTTCATATTTTTAATTTTCAAAGGAGAAGAAATATTGAAATTATCCATTTCTTGCTTTTGTTTATATATATTGGAAAATATTATATCTACTGTTATATTATATGGCCATTCACAATTTAAATCTTCCTCTGATATTTGATTTTTTAGGAATGTTTTTCTTTTAGTTCTTCTATGAATTTTTGATTTAAATTCTTTTTTATATAATTCATTTATATCAGATATTTTTATATTGGCTTCGTTATTTAAAGAAAGCATATTGTTTTTTATTAAAACAGTTCTTTTTTCATTATCATGATTTTCCTCGTTGCTATATAAATTACTTATTTCTTTTAAAAATTTTCCTTTTTTATTAAAATCAATTTGTTCTATTAGCATACTGGCTTCATTAGAGTTGTATTTTTCATTTTTCTTATCTGAATCTTCTACATTAGTTACTGTGTTGTTATTTTCACTTATATTGTCTTCTTTTGAAAAAAAAGTATCCAAATTTTTATAATCATATAATGTAGAAAAATTGTAATAACTGAAATTTAATAATTCAAAATTAATACCATATTTATTAATATTTTTTATTAGAAATCCTTTTGTTATCTCTATATTTTTTAATTCCTCAATTTTTTCTTTATAAATTTTTATTAAATTTATTTCTTGTTTTCTCACAGATCCATTATCATATATATTTTTTAAATTATTTAATTCATTTGTTAATAACTCAATTTTTTTCTTTTTTTTATTTAATACACCATTTTGTTTTTCTAATAACATTTTTTTTTCATTAATTTTATTTTCAATTTTTAAATTATACTTTTTTAATGTTTCAATTGCTTTTTTTGTTTTACTATAATTTAATTGAGTTATTTCATATTTTAATATAGCATCATCGAGTTTTGTGTTTACGTTATTTAAATTGTTAATTTTATTTATGAATTTAAATATCATATTACGAATGTTTTCATATAATTTAATTAGATTATTCATGCTCTTGCCTTCATTGTTTACTTGTTTTATGGAATAAATTCTACACCTTCTTATAACTTTCAAAGTTATTGCCTTAATTGTTTGTTGCTTTTTTATTAAATTTTCATTCAATTTTTCTTTTAATTTCAAATTTTCTTCTTTTTTTTTATTTTTTATTTCTTTACTTTCTTTTTCTTCTGTAAAATTCTTATTTTTAGAAATACTCTCATATAGTGCATTTTCTCCATGTAATTTTTCATTTTCATATTCTTCATTATTTTGTTCAATTCTTTTATTTTCTTTTTCGTTTTCTCTACCCCCTTTCCCCTCTTTATCCTCATCTTTTTCTGTTTCTTTTTCTTGATTTTCATCTTCCTCTTTTTCTTCTAGTTCTCCTTGTTCTCCGTCTTCATCAATGTTATGTTCTTTATTTTCAATGATATTTTTACTTTTTTCTTTTTCTTTGTTTTCATATATATATTTTTCATCTTTATCAATTTCTGTATAATCACCTTTTTTATTTCTTGGATATTCACTATAATTAAGATTTTTATTATTTGTAATTTCCTCATATAGATTTAACTCTTCATTTTGTTCATATGCATAATCCTTTTTTTCAGAAATTTCATCATAATATAAATTAGTATTATTTACATTGTTTTGTTTTCTTTTTCTATTTATTTTATCTTTATTCATTGCGTATTCTCTATAATTTTTATTATCGTAAACAAATTTTTTATAATTTTCTTCATTTGTATTTAAATCCATTTTATCATAATATTCATCAGAATCTTCATTTAACTTTTGAGAATTCATATGCTGATCAAAATAAGTTTTTCTACTTTTAAAATTTTTTTGATAGAGTTCTTTATTTTCTTTTCTAATTAAATTTCTTTCATAGTTATTTTCATAATTTTCTTTCTCATAATTTTCTTGTTCAACATTTTCTTTCTCATAATTTTCTTGTTCAACATTTTCTTGTTCGTAATTTTCTTTCTCAAAATTTTCTTGTTCATAATTTTCTTCGTAATTTTCTTGTTCATAATTTTCTTTCTCAAAATTTTCTTGTTCATAATTTTCTTCTTCAAAATTTTCTTGTTCGTAATTTTCTTTCTCAAAATTTTCTTGTTCATAATTTTCTTGTTCGTAATTTTCTTTCTCAAAATTTTCTTTTTCATAATTTTCTTGTTCGTAATTTTCTTTCTCAAAATTTTCTTTTTCATAATTTTCTTGTTCGTAATCTTCTTTCTCAAAATTTTCTTTTTCATAATTTTCTTTTTCATAATTTTCTTGTTCGTAATTTTCTTTCTCACAATTTTCTTGTTCATATAAATTTTCCTCAGCTTTAGAAATTTTATATTTTTCATGATATAACTGATCTGAGAACACTTCATCTTCATAATTTTCTTTTTGTACATTTCTTTTTTCATTTTCTGATATTACACAATAATTATCATCTTTTTTATTCAATATTTCTCTTTTATTTGAAATTTCTTTATCATTGTTTTGAATAAATTTATTAGATTTCCTTTCGTTTTCATGATTTTCTATCTCATATTTTTCTCTATTAATTGTTTCATTTTGCTCTTTTTCTTGTGTATTTTCTATTTCATTTTTCGAAGATATATGCTTATTTGATATTTTTAAAGATGCCTGTACACTTAATCTATTTCTAAAACCAACTTGAGATTTTTCCCTTGAATTGCTTTGATAACTTAAATCTTTTTTTTCATTTGATAGTTTTTTATTTTTTAAGTCTCCAGCTGTAGAATTTGTACCTTTAAAATTAGTTTGTGTGTTATTTCTAATAGCAACACTATAGCTTGCTCTCCTATTTACAATTTTACTTTTAATATCTCTTGAATTTAGTTCTCTATTATTTTTAGTATTATTATCAATAAAATTTATTGTTTTTCTATCTAACTTGTTTTTATTATCAAAGAATTTTTTAAAATTACTTGCATCACCTTTATTATATAAATTATTCTCTTTTTTAAAACTGCTATTATTAATATTGTTATTTTTTTTATCATCCAAATTTCCCTTAATATTACATTGTTCATTTGAAAATTTATTATTATTTGAAACTTTTATATTTTTATTGGTTTTAAAGTTAGAACTTCCATATATTAAATCCTCTTCAGTCTCTACGATCGACTTTTTATATGATTTTTTTTTATTATCTGATAAAGCATCATTATTTTTAAATTTATTTGAATTATCCATTAAGCTGTTTTTTATTTCTTCATTTTTATTTATTAATTCATCATAATTTATTTGTTTCTTTTCATTTTTGTATGAATCTAAATAATTTTCCTTATTGCTTTGTTCATTTTCAATCTTATTAACAATTTTATTTTCATAATTATTCATATTTACTTGAGGCGATGCAATATTCCCTCTGGAATGTGTACTCTTACGTTCATTATATTCAACATTATTATTAAAATTTTTATTTTTATTTGTTGAAATTCTTTTTTCTAATAATGTATTTACATAATTTATTTTAGAAGATAATTCTTTTGTAGAATATTCATCATTTGTTTCCATATTTTTTAAATTATCATCTGATAATTTATTTGTTTCTTTATTACTTATATGATCAAAATCATTTAATTCATTAGGTTCATTATCTAAATTATTTTTTATATAATCTTCATTAATATTATCAATTTCATTACTTAGTAACTTATCCAAATCATTATCATGTCTTAAGCTAAAATCTTTTGGTTCTAAATCATTTTTGATTGGTGATAAACGAGCAGATTCAATGTTATCAATAGATTTTTTCGTTTGAAATCGTATTGATTCTGATGATACCCTCTTGTTATTATCATTAGATTTATATAAAAGCTTATCAATAGGTGAATTTTCTACGTTGCTTATAAAATCATTATGAGAATCAACATCTTTACTGGCATTATAAGTATTTGATTGGGATTTTTTTTTTAACTCCGATTTATTGGAATCACTAGATATCCTAGTAAATTGAGTTAAATGTAAAGGAGAAATTTTTTCTTTTTCATCAAAAAGTGCAACAGATCTATGCGAAAATTGAACAGACTTTTTTCTAGTACTAATATTTTCATTTATCATTTTAATTGGAGATATAGAATTACTTTGCTTTAATATTCCTTTTTTTGGTGTTTCATTATTTATTTTTATTTTTCTTGTTGAATTTATTTTGCTTTCCCATAAGGAAAAGCTATTATTAGAATTCCTTCTACAATTATTTAAAGAATCATCATTACCATAATTTTTATCTATACTAATCTTTTTATTTAAGTTACTTCTTTTTAAAAATTCTGAATCACTTGCATACTCATCTAATATGTGTTCATTATTATTATTATAATCATCACTTAATAAATATTTCTTTTTTAAATTATCTAATTCTTCATCTAGTAAGTCAATAGATCTTTTTCTTTGTTGTTCTTGTTCTTGCTTATTTATATTATCCGAGTGTACATTTATTTCATAATTCTCTTCATTTAATTTACTTTTCCCTTTGGAAGGGGATGGTGTTATTAAATCACTATCATAAGCATTATCTGTTTTTGATAAAGAAATATTTAATTTATCATTATTATAATAGTCATAATTATGTAAAGAATTCCTTATATTCTCATCTGTAACACTTAAATTAAAAATGGAAGAATTTCTTAAATTACGAATTGATAATAAACTATCTCTTTTTTTTTTTAATTTGTCATCCAATTCATCTAAATCTATATCATCCCTTAACAAATAATCATCATTTAATAGACTAATTTTGGAATATCTTGATTCTGATTTTTTTTTGTCTTTGCCTTCTTTTGAGTTTAGAAAATAATTTTTCTCTTCTATTTCATAATTTAATAGTTTTTCATCAATGTCATCTTTATAATTCAATGGAGAATTATTATCATCACCAATTATATTTTTATAATAGGAATCATTGTTTAAAATGTTTTTGAAATCTTCACTTGACATCTCTTTAAAGTTTTCTAAATTATCAAAGCTTTCTAATTTTTTTTCCACCTCTTTTAATTCATTTTCATTAATTTCATAATTATTGTCATCATAATCATTATTTATATTCAACGTGGAGTTATAGTTATTTGTTGAATTTTTATGATTAGACATTTTTAAAAAAAAAAAGAAAAAAATATTTTTATTTTTTAAATATTACATATATATATATAATGTAAGCATATTTTTGAATAAAGAAATATATCCTGAACTTTTAATGTCAAAAAAAAAAAAAAAATTATAAAAAGAATATAATCATTTACATATTTTATACAATTACAATTTTTAAGTAAAGAATATTTAAGAAGAATGTTTTTATTTAATTTATTATTTTTTTTTTTTTTTAAATATATTTATATAAATTTCTATCGTAAACTTTTATTTTCTCTTTTTATTAAAATATTTGCATTCCATTCTTCATTAATTTCCATATAAATTAAAATATCGCTCTTAATTTTTTTATTAATACAATTCTTTTTTTTTAAATTATTTTTTCCAACAATGCTATATGGTTATTTTTCATACATACATATAATATACTTTTTTTTTTATATCCAAGCAAATCATTTATTTGAAAAATATATCTTCACTGATTAAAAATTTTAGTATTTTTATACTTATATTAAAAACAAATTAAAATAAAAAAAAAATTTTATTATATCTTTTTTTTTTTTATTATAAAAAAAATATGAATAAAAAAATCCAACTTTTACAAAGTATATGATACAGAAAAGACTTATTTTTCATAGAAAAAAATTGAGAAAAAAATTTCTTTTAAATTCATAATTTACATTTTCTTTTTAAAAAAAGGGGGAAAAAAAAAAAGATATAAAGATAAAAATATATATAAAAATAAATGTAAATATTTTTTTTCTTTTTTTTTATTCTCAAATTTTGTAAAATTAAATATTTAGAAATTTATTTGTATTTTAAATGCTTAATATTTAATAAAAAAAAACATACAGCACTATATAAAAAAAATAATTTATGCATACGTCAATTACGAATAAATATTTTATGTTGAAAGATGAAATCTAATTGAAATTTTTATTTTATTTTTTTTTTACCTTTTAAAAGGCAAAATATGATAGAAAAATTAAAAAATAAATTTTGCAATAAATTTTTTACTTAAAGTGCGTACGCTTTTTTAGTTTATTTTTTTTTTAAAAAAGAGAAAAATTATAAGAATTACAAATGAGAAAAAAATAATCATGTGTATAAATTTCATCAAAGTAAATGATAAATTAAAAAATGCATTTTAATATAATTTATCAATATTTTCTTCAGAAATAAGAAATAAAAAAAAATCGAAATTAAAAAAAAATTGAAAGAAAAATTATTTGGTTGTTATATATTTTTTTTTAAAAAAATATTACGCAAGTTTTCTAACAAAAAAAATTAAGAAAAAAAATTAAAAATTAATAAATATGAAAAAATGAATAATATTTAAAACAATAGTAAAGATTTTTTGCAACCTTAAGAATTTTTTTAATCTATATAAAATCAAAGGTGCATAAAAATTTTTTTTTTTTTTACGATTAGACAAAAAAAAAAAAAAAAAAGATACAATAATAAATATTATAAATTAATAATATAAAATATTATAACACATTAAAAATCAGAAACCTATATATATATATAATGACAAAAAAAAAAATAATAGAAATAAAAATAGTAAATTATGAACACATACTTAGTTTAATTATATAACATATGAAATTAAAATATAAAGAAAAAAAAGAAGTACAACCCCAAAATAATGAGAATACTACGAAAACTTAAGAATATAAAATGTTCATAACATTTTTTTGAACAGTGATATTTTTACTAATAATAAAAATTTTGATTATCGACAAAATTTATAATAAAAAATGCAATTTTCTTTTAAATAAGGGCATGCTCCTTCAATTTAACCAGAGTAAATATTATTGTAAATAATAAAGCATCCAAGGAGAAAATCCATTGTTTTGTAAAAATATAATGACAATATTTTATTTTTTCTGTTGAGGAGGAATATATACGATTAGACCATCATAAGCAGCAACAACTTCTTTATCATAAAAATCATTGTTATCACATTTATTATCAGTAGAATTAATATAATTTTTATCTTTATAAATATTATTTCTCATTATATTTTCTTCGTTTTCTGTATTTTCTCTTTTTTCTTTATTTATTTTAAATTCTTTACTTTCTTCATGTTCACTATTTTTATTATTACCCTGAAATGATTCTAGAGCTTCATTTTCAATATTTCTAACAACAATAATATTTTTTAATTTATTATCACCAATATATCTTTGAGAAAAATGTGTTAAAATTAATTTTTTTGCATTTATTTTTTTAGCAAAAGTTCCTGCCATATTAGCAGTAGAATGCCCCCTTTCGGAAATTATTTTGTTATAACTTTTTATAAAATATTCATTATCAATTTTTTTTTTTAATAAATCCTTTTTCATACTTACTTTTTTTTCTTCATTTGTAACAAGAATGCTTCTTTCTTCATAGGGGCTATCAACTTCTTTTTTTTTATCCATTTTATTTACTTCATTTTCGCATAAACATTTCTTCTCAATGT
This sequence comes from Plasmodium relictum, assembly GCF_900005765.1. Lineage (NCBI taxonomy): Eukaryota > Apicomplexa > Aconoidasida > Haemosporida > Plasmodiidae > Plasmodium > Plasmodium relictum. The sequence goes on along the minus strand of NC_041681.1, from coordinate 518,976 downwards.
CTTCTGTAACATTTTCTTTTTTATCATTATTTTCACCATTTGAAATATATTCATTTTCTTGTTCATGAAGATGTTCTTTCTTATCTAAAATAGAATTTATATTATCTTTTCCCTGAATTTCATCTTTCCTGGGATAATCAGTAATTTGTATATTATAATCATCTTCAAATGCAAAATCAGATGAAACCTTATTAGTTAAATCAACCAAACTATTAGTTGATTCATGAATTAAAATGTCAGCATCTTTTGCAAAATCTTCTAAACTAGATGCATCACAAGTATCTTGGCAAATTACTATTTTCCTTTCTTTATAAATTTCTTTATAAGCATTATTAAAAGTTAACTTTGTTTTATCAGGAAGTATAAACACATCATTAGAATTCATTTTCCTTATAATATTTTCGTAAATTTTATAAGGATCATATTCTAAATTTTTGCATTGTTTCAGTTGATCATAATTATTTTTAATTAATTCATCTATATAGGAAGCATTAAATTTATTTTTTACATTCAATTCTTTAATAATATAACCAATAGTTGGAACTGTATGCTTAATAGAAAATCCATTTATTTCTAAAAAATCATTTTTTAATATAGAATAAACGTTTTTGTCATTTTTATATATATATTCTAAATTATTTCTATTTTTTAAAGTATTACTGTTCAATGAATCATAATTTTTATTGCTCAATTTTAATTCATATACGCAAAATTTTGCAATTCTTTTTGAATAAGTAGAATTCAAATTATTTTTTAAAAATCTATATATTCCTTCTGGGCCATATATATTTATTTTATCAACATTTCTCAGCATGGTTAAGACTGAAATCAGACCAAGACAATGATCACCATGTAAATGTGTAATAAAAATGTTTTTTATTTTACTAACTTTTATATTTGCTTTTTGCAGTGATATAAAGGTATTTTCACCACAATCAAATAAAAAAGCTTCATTAAATTTTTTTTTTGTTGTTTGAAAAATAAAAGATGACGTACCTCTACTTGTTGATGGATACATTGACCCTGTTCCCAAAAATATCAACTTCCAGTCGCTTTTTTTTTTATTATTATCTTCAAAAGTACTTCTTTTTAATTTTATATCATACGTCCGTGTATCAATATATATATCTGTCATTTCAATTTTATATTTATTTATTAAACGTACTAGAATTTTTTTAAATAAAATTAATTTCTTTATAATAATCCTCATTGCGTCTTCAATTCCTTTTTCTATATCTTTTTTTGATTTATTATTAACTATATGATGATGTACTGATTCATTAATTTCGTTTTTTATATGAAATTGAGCATTTTCTTTATTCATATTATTATCCTTTAGTTTTTCATTTAAAATTATATAATTATCGTAATTTTTATTGTTTTCATTTTTATTACCAATTTTATTTTCTTTATTTTCTTCCTCATCACATTTTTCATCTCTTTCATGTTCTTTGTGGCTATTTTCAAATTCATTTAACAAAAATAAATTTATGTATTTATGAAATATTTTATCTATATAATCCTTAACTAAATAATTATCTTTTAAACTAACTGCATTATTATAAATTATATTTCTTATTAGTTTATCATATGTTCTTACACTTTCTGAATGTAATTTATATTCTATATTTTCTATTAATTTATCAACTTCTTCTTCCCATTTATCAACAGTTATTTTTTTTTTTTTTTTAATATCAGATGTATAGTATTCGCATAATTCCTTTTGTTCATCTTCATGTATTTCAATTATATTTCTATTTACAAATAATAATTTATCAACTCCATTTTTTATTTTATTCACTAGATTTTCCTTATCTAGCTCATTTAATTCTTCTTTGTCACTATTTTTTGTATATTTTAAATTATTAATTTTTATTTTAAAAAGATATGATGATTTCTTCTTTATAATTACGTTATTCTCTTTTTTTTTGTTTAATATATATACAAAATTATTCTTACTATTTAACAAATAACCATATGGTCTTTTATTAACTAAATTATGTATCAATGAAAATTTAAAAAAAAAAGATATAACAATATACATAAAAAAAAACATTTCTCCTTTTTATTATTAATAAATGGTATTATCATTCTTTAAACTGGATTTTATTTCTTTATTATTATATATTTTTCAATTAATTTTCTTTTTCTTTTTCTTATATTCTTTTATATGGTCTTACATTTTTATATTATTAAAAATTCACTTTTTATTTTTTAAGAATTTTGTAACATTGTTCCATTTTATTTTTTGAATTTTTTTCAAATAGATATAAAAATAAAAACTTATATATTTTTTCTCGTTTTAAAATATATACATATATTCTTTTTGTTTTTATAAAATATTGTTAAAAAAATTTATCTTAGCAGGTGAAATATTTTATCAAAAAATAAAAAAAAATTAAGCCCTATTAATTTTTTTTTTACTTGAAATAAAATTATTAATAAAAAAATTAAATTCTAAAATTAATTACATAGCATATAGAAAAAAAAAAAAAAAAAATAAAAATAAAAATAAAACTTAAAAAGTAAATTAGAAATTAAAAAAAAATTATAAAAGTAAATAATATAAAAAGTGAATATATAATTTTTAAATTTTAATAAGAAACATTAATATATAATTATTTATTTTATACATGAAGAAATTAAAAAAAAAAAATTTTAAAAACAAAATAAACTAAATAACCTTAATAAAATAAAATATCCATTTTCATAAAAAAAAATGGAAAGTAATCTTTTAATTTTGTATTTTATATATTCCTAGCATCTATTTTTAAATATAGGTTTTAAAATATCTAGACAACTGGAAAAAATAAAATTTGTTAAGTTCTCATCACTTTCATCAACATTTACACTTACATAAAATGGAATTTTAAATTTATTTCCTATAAAAAAAAAATGCATATGCATATGTATATATAATTTACTTCTCATTTTTTTATTTTATATGAATATAACCTAATAATCGAGCAATATCATTTCCATATGAATTGGGTTCACCTACTAAACATACTGTATTATCAGCATCTTCCTAAAAAAACATACATAAAACAAATGAAATATATTAAAAGTTAAAAATATAATAAATTCTTATTTTCATTATAATAGAAAAAAAATTTCCAAATAATAATTGAACAACTTATAAAATATTTAACATTTAATGAAATGTTATGTAAATAATTCAGATTAAGAAAAAAAAATATATATAAATTATTTTGAAATTTTATTTCTTTTTATAAAAATATTTTAACTTATCCATTTATTTTATTTTACTATTTTTTTTTTTTCATTTTTCTGTGCATAATATAAAAATTTATGTAAATACATATTTTTTTATTTTACATATTTTAAAGGATAAGACGCTTGTAAATCATTTAATTCGTTATTTTCATCACTGACAGATATAAATATTGTTTGATTAAAATCAATAACACAAAAATAAAGATCCAAGTAACTCATATAAATTTTATGGTACCTATAAATTTCTGCATTAACTTTACATTCTTTTTCTTTTGGTGTTGTACTTGAATAATTTTCTAAATATTCATCCTGCTCATTCATCTTTAATTGATTTGTTCTTTTATTTTTTCAAACTAAATTTCTTTTATCAATGATTTCTTCAAAATAATTTATATTCTCATGAAATAAAAGAAAATTATCTCTTTTTTTCTTTTTTTTTTATAATTCAGTTGTATTTTATTTTATTTTTTCTTTTTTTTCATTCTTATATTTAAAAACTTAAAAAGAAAAAATACGAATAGGTAAAAATGAAATTAAAAATTAATGGAAATTATTTCTACATGAATAAAATCTATTATAGGATACTACAAGAATATTAGAAATATAATTTTTTTATTGAAATTATTTTTTTTTTTTTTAAATAAACTATGAAGCATATAAATTTTTAATTTATAAAAAAAGTTATTAAAATAATACAAACTATATTTAAGAAAAGATAAAAATACAACAGAGATGATTGTATTTTATCACATTAGAATATTTTTTTTTAAATAAATTTAATTTATTTTACTATATTTTTTTTTTTTCTTTTTTTTTGTACTTTTTAAAATAAACATATATTAGAACAAAAGAATAATTTAATTTCCAAAAATTATATTAAATAAATGTAAATTTTGTTTACATATTTTTATCCTTATATAAAATTTTATATAAATTTATCCTATATTTGCAATCATATAAGATGAATTAAGTGAAAAAAAAAAAAAAAAAAAACCCAATGCAAAAGAATTTTCTAAAATTCTTTTTTATGATTTAAGAAAAGAAGAAATTAAAATGAAAAAATAAAAAGAGAGAATATTTGTGTTAAATATCTTTTTTAATTTGACCACAAAAAATGTAAAGTATTTATTTACAAAAAACAAATTTTTCTTGAGAATTTGTTTTGTATGAAAAATGAGCATTTGTTCAAAAATAAACTAAAATTTTTTGCAGAAATTAAAAAAAGAAAAAGAAATCATTTAATAAATAATTATTTAAATAGTTTGCTTTAATTAATTAAAAGAAAAAAAAAAAAAGTAATATGAATAAAAATAATACAAATATTTATTTGTGTGTCTAACTATTTACATCAAAATTTTTTTTTTCTTCTTTACTGTTTATAATTTTTTTTAAAAAAAATATTATCTTATTAAAAAAATGGCTAAAAAAAGAGAGGGAGTAATGGGATTGACAAACTTAATTAGTGACAGCTATTTAGAATCTTTTAATACAGCTACATTTCAGAAAGCTGTAAAATTTAATCGATCAGATTATATATTAACAGCTTCAGGAAATAAAGTATGTAAAGATTCTATTTTGTGTGGAATGAAAAATATTCATATGCTAGGAAAATCAATTATAAAGAATTCAGCTATATTAAGAGGTGATTTAAGTAATTTATATTTTGGAAAATATGTTATTATTGGATCAAAAACACTTATATGCCCTTGTTTCATAAACAAAAAGGAGAATATTGATAATAATTATAATAACAGTAGTTATAAAAGTGAAAGAAGCAAATCAAATGATAGTTCATATGTAACAGTAACTATTGGTGATCATGTGTATATTGGAAATGATTGTATAGTTAAAGCAGCATTTATAGGAAATAATGTTTACATAGGAAACAACTGTGTTATTGGAGAAAGAGTTGTAATAAAAGATAACGTAATTATTAAAGATAATACTTTTATTCCTAATGACACTATTATATCTCCTTTTTCAAAATATGCTGGATGTCCTGCAAAATTTATAAAAGAATTACCTGAATCTGCTGAAATATTTTTAAAAGACATTCCATACTTTCATTATAAAAATTTCACACCTGATTCTAAAGAGTGAAAAATTGGATTTTCTCACCTTTTTCATATAATTCTTTTATATTTGGTTAATATATATGCTATAATATATCTCACTATTTTTTTTGTTTTTTTTCGTTGTTTTTTATTATGTATTATCATTATTATTATCATTATTATTATCATTATTATTATTATTATTATTAAAACTATCCTTACTATTTATTATAATTATATATATTATTGTTATTTTTTCTTTTCTTTTTCTTTTTTTCTATTTTTTATTTTAAGAACATCTAAGATTTTTAATCTAACATGAATTTCATCACTTTTAACATATTAAATAATACACTCTAAAAAATACTTTCTCTTTAGTAAATAATTCTTTTATATAGAATATTTTTATTATCTCCATTTGGTTATCTTCTATATATATTATTTAGAATTTTGTTTTACATAGTTTTCTGCTTTTTGCAATTAAAATTTTTATAGTTTTTATTATTATTTCATCAATAATACAATAAAATAAAAATGTATGCGCATTTAACACATTTTTAAAAAAACAATTTTAAAATAAAAGAATCAAAATTACAAATAATAATAAATTAAAAATAATTAGGAATAATTTTATTAATCCTATTATTTTCTAAATATATATATATATATATGATTTTACGTAAAAAAAATCCCTTTTCTAGTACATTAACTATACATTGGAATTACACAAAAATATTATTTATTTTACGTAATTATGCATAATATAATTGCAAATTTATGTAAATTATTTATATCTTTAAATAAAAATAACATAATTTCTTAAAACATTTGAAATCTTTCATATATACATATATATTTTTCTAATAGAGATGCTTGCAAAAAAAAAAAAAAAAAAATATAAAATTAAAATTTTTTTTAATAAATTTAAAGAATAGACTATTTATAAACTTTAAAAATGAAAGTCATAAAATAATAATTTCATTTTTAGAAATTGATTCATATTTAGAAACATTTATATTCTACTTTATTAAAATTTTTACTATTATTTATAACTTTTTTTATTTTATTTCATTTTTTTTTTTAATTAATTTACAAACACATTTTTAATTAAAAACACATGCATGTTTCAGAGTAAATAAATTTCATCGGAGATGTGAAGAATTACTCAAAGTGAAAAAAGAAATAAATAAATAAATAAATTACTTTAAAAAAATAGAGATAAAAATAAAAATAAAATAATATAATCTGAACTACTAACAAATTCCGCTAATTATAAAATATAAGTATTCATAATATTTTAATAACTTTTGTCCTATTAATTTTTTTTTTTTTTTACTTTTGTTAGTATTTTTCAATGAAATTTAAATATTTATATAAATTTATTATGTAAGAAATGTAATTAAACAACGTGCTATGCAAAATTTTAATTTTATTTGCCCTTTACCTTTTTTTTTTTTCTTTTTTTCTTCTTTTTTTTTATTATTATTATATCTCTTATATGATTAATTATTTAATTTTTTATTTTTAAGTGTTCTAATATTATGAAACTTAATAAATTTTAAAAACTTTGTTATATTATGTACAAACAAATATATATATTATTTTTTTTATTTGTTGATATATATATTCTTTAATATTTTCATCGGAAAGTATTTTTTTCTTTAATAGTTCATAAACTTATTTAATTATATTTATATATTATAAAATGTTTTATTTATTTCATTATTATTAAACATTAATCACTATATTTAACGAAGCTAATTTTTTTTATTTCTATCTGGAATTTTAAACTCTGATATATATTAAAAAAAAAAAAAAAATGGGGGAAAGAATTCAAGAATCAAGTAATAATAGAAGCAAAATTTTATATGAAATTCATATTTTTATTTGATTATATTTAAAAATAAAAATATAAATATGTAAAATATATATTCTTATATTTTATATATATATATATATATATATATATATATAAACTTTTTTATTTTAGATAGAGATAAAAAAAGTTCTTCAAAAAAAGTTAAAAGAAGTATAGATAAACATAAATCAAGTGAAATGAAAAAAAAAGGTCATAAATATGAAGATGAAAAATATTATGAAAAAAAGAAAAATCATAGAACAAATTCAAAACATAAATATATGAAGTCATCAAATAATAAAAATCTTTTGGAAGCAGATTTATTTAAGTATGATGAACATTATGAAGAAAAAGTTAATTTATCAAAAAATAAAGAAAATTATAATTATTCACGTAATTTATCAAGCAAAAGGTCTGTATCATACGAAAAAAAAAAAAATAAAAAAAAAGATTTGGATTTAGAAATAAATGAACAGAAATATTCAGAATTAAAAAATGAAGAAAAAAAGAATGCTGATTTAAAAAGTGATTTGAAAATATTTGATGAAATAAAAAATGAAGATAAAAGAAAGAGTGAAAATAAATATGATAGTAGTAAGTATGACAATAAAAATTATGAAAAAAAAAGTGAAAAGAAAAAGGAAAATTATAAAAAGCATGATAATAAAAAGAAGGAAGAAAAAATTATAGAACATAGTAAAAAGAAAGATGAAGACCGAAAAAATTATAGAAAATATGAAGAAGAAAAAAGAAAACATGATAAAAAATATGATAATAAAAAGCATCATGAGAAAAAAGACGAAGATTGCAAATATGAAAAAAAAAAGTATGAATACAAAAAATATGAAGAAGAAAAACGTAAGAAGATAAAAACAGACGATAGGAAATCTGATTTTAAGAAGAACGAAGAAAAAAAGAATGACGATAAAAAATATAGCAAAAAAAAAAGTACTGATAAAAAAGATATATATAAAAAATATGAAGAAAAGAGAAAAGGAAAATTAAGCTATGATAAAAAATATGAAGATTCATATACCAATGAAAAAAATGATTATGATAAAAAATCATCTAGTTATAAATACATAAATAAGCATAGAAATGTTTCTATTAACAGTAAGAGAATATATAGGTATAATGATCATAATTATAATTCGTTATCATCTGATAACTATTCCAAACATAGTATTAGTAAAAAATTAAAAAGTGAAAATAAAAGTAGAAGCATTAGTAGCAATAAACTATTTAATAAGTACAGTAGAAAAATGGAAGATCGAAAATTAAACAATTTGCTTTATGAAGAAAAATATAATAATAATGATAGTACTAGCAATTTCAATAATTACAATAATGTCAATAACAATGGCATGTTTAAAAATGCCTACAATGTTGATGACGATTTAAAATCCGATGGCTATAAAAATTACAACATAGATATGAAAAAAAGATTTGAAAAAGAAGATTTTGAAAATGATTATGTAACAACATACAATCAAAATTATACGTGGTTTGATTCCAATTATAAAGATAAAATGAAAAACAAAACATTACACAATTTTTTCCATGATGATGATCAAAAAGTAGGAAATAAAAAAAATATGAAATTTAGAGATTATAAGATGAAAAATATGAAAAACAGAATTACAAATAATATGTATAATAACAACTTGTTAAAATCATCTGCTAATGAAGATTTTGAAAAAAATAATTATATTAATAATAACAAAATAGATGATAATAATAGTAATAATATACCTATGAAAAATTATATGAATTCAAATTCATCCAATATTTTAGGAATGCAAAATAATAATGCCGTGTCCATGATGAATTACAATAACATAGTGCCTTCATCATTTAAAAATAATATTATGAAAAACGTAAATAATATAGTTTATAATAATGATATGATTTACAACAGAAATAATAATATGTATAATGAAAATCAGATTAATATAATGAATAATTCTTCTATAAATAATAGTAATATGAAAAATTCTTCATCCTTAATGGTGAACAATGCTATTTCTAATATGCATGAAGATCATAGAGATTTTTTTAATGTAAATAAAAAGAAAATTATAAAACAAAATAACCAAACAGAATCTAATAACTTAATTATACCACCACCTCCATTTAGTGATAATAGATTTTATAATATGAATATGCCAATGAATAATAGAAAATCTTTAATATTGTTGCCTAATGATAATCAAATGAAAATAAATAACATAAACAATACAAACATGCTGAATTATAGTAACCCGAATATGATAAATAACAATTCGAATATGCTGAGCAACAATCCCAATATGATAAACAATAATTTAATGAATAATTTTAATTCAATGGATCCTTTAAAAAATAGACAATTAAAGGTCCCTAATATAAATAATGTAATGGGAGATATGGACCTAAAAGAAAAAAATGTAGAAAATAATTTAATTAATGCAACCAATATAAATCAGATGAATATACCTCCTCCACCAGACTTAGAAATGAAAAAAAATAAAAATAAAATAGTATCTAATGCATTGTTCAATGACAAAAATATGCTAAATTTTTGTAATGATAATAATTCTTCTCCTTCTCAGAGTCTTTCAAGATTTAATAATTCAATTAATAGAAATACATTGTCATCTCTCGGCAACATGAATAACAATAATAATATTATGAATAACCAAAAAATTAATAACGCAAAAATTCATGAAAAACATGTATCTAATCCAAATTTTGTAATTTTTAATGCAAATAACATGGTTTTATCTCAAAATATGAACGTTCACAATAATATGTTAAATATAAATAATAATAGAAAATTAAATATAAATAAAAATTATAATCAAATAAGAAATATACAATCAATTAATACAGAAGATAGATTAGATAATAATGAAGAAAATATGATAGGGGTAAATAATAATAAAAACATTACACCTAATTTATTAAATAACATGTATATGAATAATGAAAATATAGATAATATCAATAATATGAATTATCTAGATGATAATAAAAATTTTAATAATCCTTTAATTAATAATATTTCAACTAATAGCACTAACTTAAATGATATTAAAAATATATCTTTTAATAAAAATATTAATTCTTCAAAATTACCAAATAATGTTCTTATCTCAAAAAACGTTAATAATATTCATAGGATAGATGGAAATACATCAGTTTTAAAATCTTCAAATTTTGATGATCCTAGTGATATGCTAATGAATTATCAAGAAAATGATTTAAATGATTTTGCAAATGAAAATAATTGGAATAATAACATGTCTTTTGCTGATAATTTTAAAAGTAGTGCTTCCGATGATAAAATAGATGATAAAAATGAATGTACGAGTGTATATATGAATACTTTGAGAATAACATTGGATGATGATAAAAATGTAATAAAACAAGATAATGAAAAAGGAGATTTATTATACATTAACGAAAATTACAGAGATAATATAGAAATAAATGATAGTAAAAAAAATATTAGAAAAGAATTAACTAAAGAAGAAAAATTACACGAATGGCTTGAAAAACAACTTGTTAATCAAACTAATATTATATCAGATGCATTTCATCTAATTCCTATATTTTCAAAAAACATAGAAAAATCAAATTTTAAAAATAATTTTATAGATAATAATCCCGATGAAGAAACTATGGCTAATTATACAACAAATTCAATAAATTCTAAATTAAATTCTCATAAAGACATAGAAAAGAAATACATAGATGATTTGTTTTTAAGTTTAAAAAATAGTTCAAGAGATAACTTTTCCTTTAAAGAAAAAATGTCATATAAAATTTTAGAATTAGAAGATTTAAATAATCCAGATGATAATGATACTTATATTACTACAACTAATAATAATACACTTAATGATTTAAATGAACAAATGATAGTAGATAAAAATTATTTAAATCATTTAAGAGATTTCATATTATCGACTAATGAATTTTATAAAGAAAAGAATAATTTATTAGAGAAAGAAAATAAAGAAGAATGTAGTAATTCAAAAAGTAATAACTCCTGTTTTTCATCAAATATGATCAATGAAATATCTGAAGAAAATAATAATTTCTTAACGGATTTTGAATGTATGAATGAAAATTTATTCGTATATGTAAATGATGAAAAAAGTAATAATTCGAATATGACACAAGTTGATTTATGTAATAATAATTATGATTGTGACGATAATGATGAAAATAGAAACAATTATTTTTTAAATCTTATGAAATCTAATATAAAAAATCCTCTCTCATTAAAAACAGATTCTTGTAAGAATAACAAATTAGAACAAGAACAAATTACTATAACAGATACAGATTCAAAGAAGTTAAATGAACAGCTTTTACAATTAAAGAAAAATACAAATTTTTTATTAAATAAAAAGAATTTCAGTTATAAATTTTATTTACTTTCTTTAATGTTACAAAAATATTTTAACACAAAAAATGTTTATCAAAAAAATAATATTTTAAATGATAAAATGAATATTTCTTCAATTAATTTATTTTTTTTAAATAACTATACTGTAACATCAGAAGATATCAATTATCCGTATTAAAGTGAATTGTTCTTAATTAAAAAATTTAATGACATATATATATACAAGTCTTGTAAAAAATAGGAAATAAGTAAAAGAAAATATTTTTTCATTTTTTTATTTTTTCTAAATTATATTTTTTATAAAAATAATTTAAAAAAATGTGAATGCAAAATTATGTGCATTCTTTTAAAATTAATTTTTTATCATATATACTTTTTTTTTTTTTCATTTCATATTATTATGTATAATTTTTGTCAAAAATAAAAAATATTATCCATATACTAAAATTCTCCATTTAAATAAAAATCTAACCCTAATTTATAAAATTATTTTTTATTTTTTTATTTTTATTTTTATTTTCATTTTATTTCATTTTTTTTTTTTTTTTTTTTTTTTGTATTTGCTTTTTTTTATAAAATAAATTAAAAATGTACTTATTTTTGTTAAACATAAATTGTAAAATAGAACAAATTCAGTTTAAAAATAATATTAATAAAAAAAATACTAAAAAATGTACGAAAACAATTATTCAATTATAAAAATTTATGGAAAAAAAAATATACATTTGATAATTTTTTAATAATACATTTTTAAAATTAAAAAAAAAAGGTTTATATAAATATAAAAAAGAAATAATATATAGATGATAGATAGATAGATTTAGATATTTCATCATATTTAAAAGGTGTGACATTCATCAGACAAATTTCTTTTCATAACTTCTTTTATTTTATCACAAGCTCTTGCATCTGCTGTACTCTTTTCACATCTTTGAGCTTCAAAAATTGTTTTTTCTGGTTTTTTTTCAACCAGCTTTTCACAAGCTCTTGCGTCTGCTGTACTCTTTTCGCATCTTTGAGCTTCAAAAACTGTTTTTGCTGGTTTTTTTTCAACCAACTTTTCACAAGCTCTTGCATCTGCTGTACTCTTTTCACATCTTTGAGCTTCAAAAATTGTTTTTTCTGGTTTTTTTTCAACTAATCTTTCACAAGCTCTTACATCTGCTGTACTCTTTTCGCATCTTTGAGCTTCAAAAACTGTTTTTTCTGGTTTTTTTTCAACTAATCTTTCACAAGCTCTTACATCTGCTGTACTCTTTTCGCTTTTTTGTGATTCAAAAACTGTTTTTTCTGGTTTTTTTTCAACTAATTTTTCAC